>NW_022602945.1:0-45089 GCF_008692095.1 Etheostoma spectabile | reverse complement strand
TCTTTCCAGCGAAGCTTTTTTCAATGTCTGGGAGGAGAATTTCTCTGCTTCCGCGAACGTCTTCAGTTGACGGGAGGCGCACCTTTGGTACGTTCTTTTTTAGCCTGAACATACAGAAGGGGAAAAATGTATTAGAGCCTGGGACAGTTCAGTAATCTCATGAGCATCGGAGTGGGCGTACCTTAAAGGAGCTCCCTTGGGCAGGCCCATTGAGTTGGTGGGCTGACTCGGGGTCAGGGACGGCAGGACAGAGCTTAGGAACGCCACCGGGTTTTGAATGGGGCTGGGCGTGGAGCTGCTAGAGGTGGGGGAGGAGGCCTGGGGAGGCGACTGGGCTCGAATGGCGCACATGCTGTTCAGGAATGGCGCTGACACCGGTGTGGGAGAAGACACGAGGGAAGGAGGGCTGGTGGGAGACTTGAGCACCCTTGTTGAGAAGATCCTGGGTGGCGGGGAGAATGGTGGGAGAGTAGGAGAGCTGGCTGCAGAGGAGTGGAGCTCAGCGGCCAACTCTTGGAGCAGAGGGACTGGTGATTCGGTTGGGGAAAGACTCCTGACTGGCGAGAAGGCCTGCGCAGCTATGAACTCTTTAGGCCGGGCGTAGTTGAAGGTGTGGGAGGTGGCGGTGAGGTTCATGAGGGAGGCGTGGGTGCTTCTCAGAAGAGGAGCAGGAGACGTGATCTGCTGTGAGGCTGAGGTCGGATCTGTAAGGGCTGTGCTAAGTTTTGGTGCGGGTGGAGAGTAAAATTGGGGTGTAGGTGCAGTCCTGGCCAGAGCTGCAGGGGACAGGTTGAGATGGGAGGCATGGATGGTGTTCATCTGGGTTACAGGAGCTATACTGAGAGGAGGAGCTGTTTTCAGCTGTGGGGCAGGTGGAGGGGAGTTCACCAGGGAGGAAGTCTTTAGCTTAGGAATCGAAGGTGACGAGCTCAAAGGGGAAGTGTTGAGACGAGGTGAAAAGGTGGTGTTGAGAGCTGTAGCAGAGCTCAGAAAGGGAGCAGGGGGAGCGGTGGTCATTGGGGGTGCAGAGGGGGCCGTTTGCCACAGGGGCGCCGTGGTGTTCAGGTAGGGCTGGAACGGTGGCGGGTGGGGTTCACGTTGTATTCTGGGTGACCACAGCGGAGCTTCATTGGTACTTTGGACCTCAGGCTGGATCTGGGGCCGGAATTGGGGCTGGGGCTGGAATTGGGGCTGTGGCTGTGGCTGGGGCTGGGGCTGGGGCTGGGGCTGGGGCTGGGGCCGGGGCTGGGTGTAGGTGTGGGTCTGAGGCTCAGGGTCCTGCTGCTGCTCCATGAGGACCTGGTTGTGCAGAAGCTGGAGCTGGGCTGGGTCCCTGTTGATCAGAGCAAAACTAAAGTTAAAGCCCAACCAAAAAATGACACTATACATGGTGAAAATGAGAGCGGCTCAGTGCTCTGCTCTCATAAATTAAGTAAACCCCAGCAGGAAGGAGCCAAAGTCAGCATGAAGAATACTCTGTCCTTTTATGGGCTACCTACAAGTAGCCTGTAAACAAAACACTGTCTACGCTCTAGATCCTTTCAGCTTTCATTCTAAACAAGATGCTCTCTTTAATTCATCATCACATTGCTGCAAACTCAGATTGATTAAAAACAAACAGGACAAATGGTCATATTTATTTGTGTTAAACCTAATAAACGTACAAACAGCTCATTAAACCATCCAAGATTTCATTTACAGTGTTGTCTGAAATATTAGATGAACATAAAACGCATAAAAGGTACACTTACAAATAAAAAATGCCATCCTTTGTTTTAGAAAGCCGGAAGGTCCACATTTCAAGTCTGCATCGCATTCATTTATGAACTGCAAATGATCACAGCTGCTTGAGCCAGAGAAGGAGGAACCTCCCACCTCTCAACACGGCCACAGTTTAGATAACCCATCTACGATCTCTCTTTTCCTCATACTACACTGTTACAGACCATTCTGACAGCCTTGTTAGCTATTGTGACATTTCTGAGACCCATCTGCTTATTCTGGTTTTTGCATTTGCTCTACTCACAGTTTAGGTTTAGCCAGCACTGGTGGTGGTTCTTTGTTGACTGCCATGCTGGGGTCTTCATCAAACTGACTGGAAGCGTCACTTTGTACATCCTCCTCATCCTCAGGCAGTTTGAAGTGCACACGCAAGCCGACTCTGGAGCCGATGCGTGAGACTTTCTGGTTTGTCTGGGCGCCTGTCTTTAGGCAGGAGTTAGGAGGGGGATCAGGGAGAGGCACCACAATGAGACTCCCATTCTGATGGTTTGGGGTGCCCTTAACTTTTGGGCTTGTGTCGGGCGATGCCACTGAAGGCGTGGACACTTCCTGCTCAGCTGAAGTCACAACCACAAGTTGAGAAGTGAAGGGTTTTAGGTATGAGAGCACCTGTCCGCTGCTTGGTGGTTCTGGACGTGCTCCACTGGATCCGGCAGAGTTCTGGTGGAGGTAGAGAGGATCTAAGGTCGGGGAGCTGGTGCTGCAAGAGTTGAGGAAGGAGCTGCTGCTGCTCAGGGTGGAGGGTTCCAGACTGGGTAGACTGGCGCGGAGGGGGTCTGGACGCAACATGCTGGAGCCATTGGGGTCCAGACGGAGGGTGCTGGTGTTCAAGGGGTCCAGGCGTAAGGTGCTAGAGACGAGGGGTTCTAGGCGAATGGTGCTGGAGTGGGGCTTGATGCTGCTGGTCACAGTAACCCCCGGTCGGGGGTCCACAGCGGGAGCTGATGAAGGTTCTTGGATTCGATTGGGTTCCACTGTCAAACTGCTGAAAGGCCTCACGTGGTTGCTGTTGCTGCCATTGCCTGATGAGAATCAGAGAGAGGGATTTCACTATTTTCCATGTACTTTCACAAGCATACATGATGAAAGTGAATCAGCAGCGTTACCTTTGACCCTCAGTGTAGCAGCGCTGGACACGGTTCCATACTTGTTGCTTGCTGTGCAAGTAAACATGCCCGAATCTTCAGGAAAGACCTCAGCAATGACCAGAGTGCAGATTTCCTCTAGAGGTAAAAACAAAGGGATACTCACATGATAAAGTTGGTTTGGTATGACTTCATATTAACTTCTCAACTTAGTATACAGAGGAAGGATACGTGACTTGTGTTTCAGATGCAGCAGCGAAGGTTTCTTTGTGTCACTGGGGCTGAGAGTCTATCTGCAGCAAAGGCAGGTTGAAGGGATCTGCCATTGTGGTTTGATACAGGATGAGAGACTACCTTATATGGTCCAGAGTCAGGGAAAAGCAGCTCTGGCTTATGTACAGAAGAAGAGCAGAAGCCTTCGCCAAGAACTATAAACACTTCAGCAGATGAATATGTACACACAACAGCATGTAGCATGTGTTTTTTTGACTGAGGCTTCTTTATAATGTTCCTGATTCAGCTAGAGATCTGGGGCTTTAAAACAGTCCGACCATCAGTTGCTGCAACCTAACTTTTATTTGTCATTTTTAAAATTTCCTTTCAGAAATATATTAAGTACTGTATATGATGTTGAATTTGACATTTCAACACTGGTTTCTAAGATACCATTTACAGTATTTAAAGCGTATACATTTATGCATGTAAACACATACATGACCTGAAAATCTTTGAGAGCGATATAAACATTTTTCAGCTCTTTGGGGTTTAATAAAAGTTCTCACATTTGAACAAGATTTCATTAAAATGGATTTTATGTTTTTTGGTCTCAGGAAATATTCTCAGTGGACATACTACAGTACACTAACCACCTTTTGAAGCAAATGGTAAATGTTAAAACCTCTGTTTAATTTTATGGCTCTAAAGTATACAATTAAGTCTTACAATCTCCTTTAATTCATTGTTCTAACAACTCATATTCTTTATGAAACAAGGCAGTTGAAATATGGCTGCAGCACATATACCGAAGACAAAAACAAAATATATATATATATATATATATATATATATATAATATATATAACACACACACACACACACCACACACACACACACATAAAGCACATTTGCACTTCAGTAATACCACAGAGGTGGAGCAGAAGCAGAACTTACTTTTCTGCAGGATCCTGAAATCAGGAGAGTCCTCTATGATTTTTCCATCTCTGGACCAGTCCACTTGAGGTGATGGCACCCCTTTCACGCGGCACTCTAGCACCACCAGCTGGCCTTCTGACACGAGGAGGTCCTGCAGGCTCTGGTGGGACAAGACAGTGAGTGAGTGAAGTGAGTGAGTGAGTGAGTGAGTGAGTGAGTGAGTAGTGAGTGATGTGAGTGAGTGTTGAGGGTGTGAGTGTGTGTGTGTGTGGTGTGTGTGTGTGTGTGTGTGTGTGTGGTGTGTGTGTGTGTGGTGTGTGTGTGTGTGGTGTGTGGTGTGTGTGTGGTGTGTGGGTGTGTGTGTGACAGCAGCAGTGTACATCCTTTTGAAAATGACTATACCTTTGTGAATACAGGGGCAGCCATGATAGGTGGCCGTTCAACCTTGTGGATAGTCGGGATAGTTGTGGTTGGAGGTTTGACTCTGAAGATACAAAACACACATGGGGGCATGTTAATTAAGCCTAACACCAAAACAATGTAATGTTAAACAAACAATTATAGAGGAGGGCAGTGTTTACGCTCATCTACCTCAGGTTGGGGTGTTTGTGTTGGGGCTGACAAGACAGGCAGCGCAGAGGAGACCACGGAGTTTAGAGGCAGCGATGTAGCTTTGGCTGCAGCTGTCTGCACCGGCAGCAGTGTGGATGTGACAGATGTTGACACCTCCTGGGCTTCTGAAAGTTCTGTATCGCCCGGTGACAACGTAGGAAACATCTGCACGGGTGACACTGTTGCCTCCTCCTGAGCAAGGGGTGCTGTGGATGCCACGGATGTCTGAGAGGGCTCAGGGGCTGGAAGTATGGTGGCTAATGTCCGGGCAGGTAGAAGAGGATCTGGGATTATTTGGTCAATCGGTGCAGAGGAGAGCTGCTCCGCTGGCTCCTCGGTGGCTGCTGCAGGTAGGGATGACGGAGAGTCTTCCTCTTCTGCAGAGAGAGTTTGGCTCGATGTTGGAGGTAAAGATTTCCTTTGCAACCTTTGAAAATCACAGGAGTAAGAAAGTAATTTAGTGTTACAATAAGGTAGCTTAAGATCCATATATGTTATTTTTAGACGTGGCTCTTAATGACAATACTGTAGAAACTCACTGGGCTACATGCTCAATGTGTTGTTCCCCATCAGAATCCGAAGAGGAGGCACCTGTCGGTTTGTTAAAAGAAAAAGGGCACACACTCTATGACTAACAGTGTTTCCCTGAACTGTAAAAGTGTCACTGACAAAGAAACACAAGAATCACCTTCGACATAGATCTCAGCTGACGTGGAGTCGGTGCCATAGAAATTAGATGCGAAGCAAGAGTAGCGTCCGGTATCTTCCTCGAAGGCCTCAGCGATGATCAGGGAGTGCAGCTCGCCGTTGGTGATGATCTGAATGTCAGGGCTGTTCTCCAGCTCCTTGCCCTCACAGAACCACCTAGGATCAAACATATACATGACCAAAGTGCTCAGGACACCTTAGCATTGCAATCTTCTTCCAGTGCTTGTATTTTCTAAAATTATATTGTCAATGATTTCTTGTTATTAATTAAAGCCTGTTCGATATGCAAATATGTTGGAGGAAATCACCTTTGTGTAAATGATTACATTATATTAGTTTCAAAAGGTACCATATGGAGTTTTTGACAACTAGTAGCACTATAAAGAGAGACTTCGCATTTATAATTTGGAACTGAGGAATGCAAGAAGGTCCTTCTTCTCTGATATTATCTCTAGAAACAATAATAATTCCCGTGCTTTGTTTGCTACTGTTGATAGGTTAACAAACCCTCCAGTACCAGTAGCATCTGAACTTTTATCTACCAAGGCCTGCAATGACTTTGCCTCCTTCTTCAAAGACAAATTCAGAAGATTAGACAAACAGTCAGTGCCTCCATATCAAGTTCAGGATATGTGTTGTCACAGTGTTCAAGCAAAACTAGTTCCAATATGACAGAATTTCACACAATCAACCATACAAACCTGGAGGACATTATTCAACATCTGAAAACCTCGACCTGTTGCCTTGATATTCTACCAACGGGACTTTTCAAAAATGTTTCCAATTGTTTGACTTCTGATCTTCTACAGATTGTGAACACATCTCTTCTTTCAGGTATCTTTCCACAGGCCCTGAAAACTGCAGTAATCAAGCCACTTTTAAAAAAGAACAACCTAGACAAGTCACTAATGAGCAACTATAGGCCAATATCAAACCTTCCGTTTTTAAGTAAATCAATGAAAAAGTAGTCTTTCAACAACTCAACCATTTCTTGTCACTAAGCAACAGTTTGATACCTTTCAGTCGGGTTTCCGACCACACCACAGCACTGAAATGGCTCTTGTCAAAGTCTTTAATGACATCCACCTTAACACAGATAGTGGCAAAATTTCAATCTTAGTATTACTTGATCTCAGTGCTGCATTTGACACGGTCGACCATGACATATTACTAGACCGATTGGAAAACTGGGTAGGACTTCTGGCTTAGCACTAAACTGGTTTGAATCCTACCTAAAGAATAGGGATTACTTTGTGTCAATAGGTAATTATACATCTGAGCGTACAAATATGACGTGCGGAGTCCCGCAAGGCTCCATTCTGGGGCCTCTTCTGTTTAACATCTACATGCTTCCACTGGCTCAGATTATGGAGAAAAACAAAATAAGTTACCATAGTTATGCGGATGACACACAAATTTACATAACCTTATGCCCGGGGACTATAGTCAAATACAAAAACTGACTAACTGCATCAAACAAATTAACGACTGGATGTGCCAGAACTTTCTGAAATTAAATGAAGGAAAAACTGAGGTAGTTGTTTTTGGAAAAAAAGAGGAACGATTAAAAGTCTGCGCTCAGCTTCAAACAACAATGTTAAAAACAACAGACAAAGCCAGAAATCTTGGTGTAGTCATGGACTCAGACCTGAACTTTAACAGCCACATTAAGACAATTACAAAGTCAGCCTACTATCACCTTAAGAACATATCAAGGGTTAAAGGACTTATGTGTCAACAGGACTTGGAAAAACTGGTCCATGCTTTCATCTTCAGTAGACTTGACTACTGTAACGGGGTCTTTACAGGTCTCCCTAAAAAATCAATCAGACAGCTGCAGCTGATTCAGAACGCTGCTGCTCGAGTCCTCACTAAGACCAAGAGACTGGATCACATCACTCCAGTTCTGAAGTCTTTACACTGGCTTCCTGTGTCTCAAAGAATTGATTTCAAAGTACTCTTGCTAGTTTATAAATCCCTTAACGGTTTAGGTCCAAAATACATTTCTGATCTGCTACTACACTATGACCCCCCCAGACCTCTCAGGTCATCTGGGACAGGTCTACTTCTGTCCCCAGAGTCAGAACTAAACAGGGTGAAGCAGCTTTCAGTTTCTATGCTCCTCATATCTGGAATAAACTCCCAGAAACCTGTAGATCCGCTGCTACTCTCAGTTCTTTTAAATCAAGGCTGAAGACCTTTCTTTTTGATGCTGCCTTTCTTTAAATTAATACTCATTTCTTTCTTATGCTGCACTGTAACTTTTATTCTTGTGTTTTATGTGTCCTAATGTTTCTATTTTGTTTTTAACTGTCTATTCATGTGTCTTATTGATTTTTAATGCTTATGACTTTTAACTGTTCGTACTTGTGTTTTATCTGTTTTAATGATTTTGTGTAAAGCACTTTGAATTGCCCTGTTGCTGAAATGTGCTATACAAATAAAGCTGCCTTGCGTTGCCTTGCCTATGGTGTGATATCTTTATGAGTGAGTCTCTCATGTACGTGTTTGTGGGCGGCAGTAAAAAGAATTCTAAGTAAACATTGATGTAAACAATCCATAATATGACATTTGGCAAATATTTTATAAGGAAGGATATACATTTGTTAAGACCTTAAGGTTGCACACAGTGTGTTAATGGAACTGTCATTGAAGACCAAAGTTTCTCATTCACACAATTTCATATTCATTTGTCACTTGTCTGTAACATTACTTAATATTTTATTTTCAGCAAGTAATCTACTTCTAGTTCCACTTTAGTGATAGTACTGTTATGTGACTTAACTATTATTTGAGTAGGATAATCCAAGACTCTCCTGCCAATGCTTTATTATTCAAAACCCAATCTTTACACGGTTGTCTTTTTCCTTCTATTAACCTTCTGATAACCCTTTCTATGAGGCTGGTATTCCGTGATGTCTTTCCCATTTCCCTAATAGTGCCTCTGGCTCGGTGCCATTCAGTAGAGTTCTGCAGGCCAAGAGAAAAATGTTTTGATGAACAAGCCCTATCCCTTTCACTGTAGACACGAAGCCATGTCAGCGTGCCAGTTTGGAGGCCGCTTCAACGCACTGTTGATGTTATGTTGATGTTAGATGAGGAGCACACAACAATTGATGTATGAACTTTACTATCAAATCAAAGTTTTGTTGTTGCCTCTATTATTGAAGAGGAAAAAGGGGAGCTGAAATGCATCAAGGTCCCCTTACATTTGGTCAGCGCAGTATAGCCAATAATCATCAGTATTGTAATCTATAATTTCGTGCGGCCAAATTTATAAATAAATGGGCGTAAATCATATTAAACATGATAAATAACAAGAAAAACATCCACCCTGCCTAATATTACATACCAGACATTGGTTGCATCCAGTACATTAGAGTTGCAGTTGTCAACAGTCTATTCATTCATTGTAGAATTCTCTCTCTCTCTCTCTCTCTCTCTCTCTCTCTCTCTCTCTCTCTCTCTCTCTCTCTCTCTATATATATAAAAATACAGTAATCCTATTTTTTTTTCTGTCCTGCCAAGCAACATGTGCAGCCGCCTCTACGTCAGAGCACATCTATTTTGAGCAGATGAGGTCTCGATGCTTTATAAAAATCCAACCAACAAACCTACAGGGATGAAGTGATGTGTTACTCTCTGGCAGGACGTCACCATACCATCATAAATCTCACTACTGCTTTCACCAGGCTCATGGAACACATAATCTAATTCAAGCGAATTACACTATTAGCTGAATATGTCCCCAACTCTACACTTCAAAAAGTGTTCCGAAAAGCAATTTCCATAAAAACACATTCCTCAAAACACAAACTAAGCACCCCATTGCTTCTCAACTATCCGTGGAAAGGAATTCATTTAAGCTTTTGGTATTTTAAAAACAAAATCCTGGTGTAGTTTCCAGTGAAAGCACGAAGCTACGCTGAAGATCTGTACCCGATACACTCGCTGGAATGTGCTGTCAACGTTCTGCCTGAAACAAGGCTATGTCATTTCTAATGAGTAAGGGTCAAAATTGAAAGCATGAGTAGTAGAAGAGGTGGCTGATCTGTGAGGCCAAGGCCCCGCTCGCTGCACCTGTCAGGGTTGTTTTACCTTTGGACTTCAGAATCAGAGAGGAGATTCCCCCTGGAGCCCGGGAGCTCGGACTGGCTGACCCAATCAAATACTCATAATGCTAAACATAGACTCAGTATACACACAATGCTATAATCTGACCCACCCAGAGACACTACACCACTGCAAACTGATGGGAAAGATAAACCTGACAACTCTTATTGACTCCTAAAGGCATACTCACTAACTCAGTAGCTGCAGGAGAAACAAGCACAAACATCCCATTAAAGTCAATGAAAAAGTCTTATTATATTGAATATTCTATAAATAGAAATCACTGAAACAGAACCCAAATCTTCAGACTTGTACTTCTGTAAGACACGGAGACCAAACAAACAAACCATATAAAGATATGGTGAAGCAATAACGGTATGAATCATCTTACCCAACGCTTCATGCTTCTGTCAACAGCTCAGTAGGTTCCATTATCAGATGTGACTACGACGCTCAGTGCCAGTCCAGTCTAAAAATGGCAGAGAGCTACATTCTTCGTGGACACGTTTATGTTAGTGGCTCAACAATGTTCTGTAGGACCAACCAGCCCATGCCCCCTAAAGTCTGAAACCTCAGCTTCACTTAGATTTAAGGCTTTGCTGTCGTGGGTGTCCAGTCGGGATTTTGAAACATATCTAACAAAAGTGTCATAAAGAAAGCTAAACACAAGTATTAACGAGAGTGTAAACTGGTAAGTACCATCGTGTTAGTCCTCACAACGTATTCTGCTTTCCTCTGATACCAAAGGCAGTTAACCGAATGCAATGAGAGGTGGAAATTCCTCTCCTACTACGGCACATTTCCACTGTAAATGGCCACCCTCATTACAATCTGATGATTTTCTCCTTAAGAATGATAGAAAGCCAAATGTGATTAGCATTTGTCCCTGACATAACCCTGACACACACACTGACACACTCACACACAGCTGTTGGCCATCATCACATGTCACTTCTGTCTGAATCCCCCAAGAAAGAAAAAAACATTTATCTTAACTCACACTTCCCAAACACTGTAATTGTATTGTAATTGATTGTCTGAGGCCCAGGCACCAACATGGCTCCATCTTTAACACAATGTAACACACTCGATCCGGAATGATACTGATACATGTTTGAGGGTTAAAAACTCTAATAACAATAAATTGGCCAATATATACTGTATATGTGAACATAAATGCATAATAAACACACACCTTTTTTCAAGATGCCTTCATTTGGTTATTTAAGAATACAGATGAAGATAGATGCTGAGCGGGACATTTTCCAGTTAAAACATAAACTCATCTGTTCTGGTAGGCAGACTGACAGTATCACTACCTCAAAAATACCTTTGGCACTTTTGGCACAATTTCTTGTTACATATTAGCAGAGTGCATATTCTATTTCAAGCATTAAAGGTCCAATGGCATGAAAATTTCACTTCATGAGGTTTTTTAACATTACTATGAGTTCCCCCAGCCTGCCTATGGTCCCCCAGGGGCTAGAAATGGGGATAGGTGTAAACCGAGCCCCGGGTATCCTGCTCTGCCTTTGAGAAAATGAAAGCTCAGATTGGCCGATCTGGAATCTTGCTCTTTATGAGGTCATAAGGGGCAAGGTTACCTCCCTTTACTCTGCTTTGCCCACCAAGAGAATTTAGCCCACCCATGAGAGATTGACATTATGGCTTTCAAACAAGCAAAGCCTCCCCAGCCCCCACCTTGCCCCCCCCTCTCCTCATCAAAAGCTACAGACTCAGAAATGGCACATACTAAGGAAAGCTCATTGTGGGACTGGCTCTAGTAGCTGTGATTCTGCACCAAGGCTGAATTACAGTATCAGGGGACCACTAAGGTCTATATAAAAGAGAGAGAAGCAATCAAAGAGCACCATGTCACGGGACCTTTAAATATAAAAGAAGAAATACTGTGAAACATAAGTACTCCATTAGAAATTAAAGTCCTGTGTTGAAAATGTCCCTTAATAGTATGAGTGATATGAGCAATATTATGAGCAAAATAATACACTAATGTGTACAGTATGAAAAACTGAAGTATTAATTAAAAGAATATCATTGTGACTGTTAAACTATTAGATGTTATATGATTGGATAAAGATTACTGACGTATTAATGTGTTTTTGTTTTACTATTGAAGTTCATTTATAGTTAGTAGACTTGTTACATACTGTTGGATAAAGATTCATTATATATTCAAAGAGCACCTAGTGCTACTAGTACCTAAAGCTGTCAAATACATGCAGTGGAGTAAGCAGTACAACAATTCTTTCTAAGTAGAAGTACAAAGAAACATAAAATGGAAATACATAAAGTACAAATACCCCAAATGTGTAATGAATTACAGAACTTGAGTAAATTTACTTTTACTACTTACTTACTAGTTACAGTCCATCGCTGAGTAAAAACCATGTTATGTCACCATTCCTTGCGGGGATTCCTTGCTAAAATCTTCCCCAAACATAATGGAAATCCAAATGATCCAGATCTTTAAGTACACTGTGAAATCTCCACTGACCACTTCACAGCACATTGGCTTTTCTGCATTTTTTTCAGTGAGACAAATGTAGACTCATTTTGAAAGAGCATGGAAGCAGAAAGTCTTGCTGTACCTCGTGCAAACTAAGAAATAAACAAATATCAGCACATGTTGCCTTACCGGACTTCAGGCACAGGGAGTCCTCTTACAACGCAGTCCAATTGGACCTTGCTGCCCTCTGGAACCTCCCTGCTTTTCAGTTTCTGGATGAAACAAGGAGGCTCACACGCAGGCTCTGCTGGGTATGGAGTGTCTGTCAGGGCACAGCTTTCAGCCTCCTCCTCCACCTCCTGGGAAACACACTCGTACTGCTGCTCAGTAATCCTACTGTCCTGAAACCCCACATGCCCAATCCCAGAGTCCAGCTGGGCCTGTGGTTGGTGGCTAACTGCAGGGCTGGGTCTCTCCTTCTCCACCTCCACGGGCATGGCAGAGCGCTCCCTGTTGTCTGGGCCGAGGGGATACGCTGTCCCATCGTTCTGGCTCTTGTTCTGGTTCCTCGTCCTGTGGGATTTGCACCCTCTCGGCCGTACCCGTTTGGAGCTGTTGGCCTTGAAGAGAGCGGAGAGCTCCTCAATGAAGTCTGCTGCCTTGTTGAGGAACTCCTTCTTGGACTGGGTCTCTGGACCATACGGGGCATTCCTCGCCGACCTGTCAAAGTCGTTGAATCCCTCACTGGAGTCTCTTGTGTTTTCCTGCCGTGAGGATGCTTTGTCCATCTTTCTGTCTGATGCGAGTGTTGTTGTGTGTGTTGCTAGCAGTTCTTGGAGTTCAGGGGCTGCCTGGCTGAAGGGCACTGTGGAGGGGGTGGCAAAAAGACCAGGAGAGGGGTTAGCAAAGGGAACAGATGGGGGTTTGGAGGAAGAGACTGAGGAGATGTTGGAGGGGGTTGATGGTTTGACAGAGGCCATGACCTCAGCCCTCTCTTCCCGAGGCTCATGTCCGATGGCCTGGCGGGCCAGGTTCACACTCTTATCCAGCTCCTCCTGGCTGAGGAAGGCTGAGAGGTCTGGGAATTGGGGATCACTGTGGCCCACAGAGTCTTCAGCCTTGCCTTTGAGCGACCTGTAGATCTGGAGGCGTGAGGAAGAAGCGTCCGAGCGGCTCATCTCGCTGTGGCGCTGCTGGGCTCGGGCCTCTGCCAGGTAGCTCTCTCTTAAGAACTGAGACAATGACGACGGCTGGTCAATGTTGTTCTCCTGCATGCTGTGGAAATATCCCCAAAATATTCAATTACATTCCACACGCAAGTTTTTGTGTGAAAAAAAGTCTTCTCACTTTAGTGCTGACTATTTTCCATCACATGGGTTTTTAGATGATTTCATTGAACAGTCCATTTTCACTGCAATATGACGCAACAATAATGTAACTGGAAAAAAATTTAGATTAACTAAATGTTCACTGTAATGGATCCACATCATCACTGCAAGTTCACTTTCATACTGCGCTTAAAATGACTGAAACCAGTGGCTGTATGGACATCAGTCTAAAAACATATGGTATGACAAGCTGTAGAACTGAAACAGTTAGTCAATTAACCAATTAGTAGCTTAACTGAAAATGATTAGCAACAAGAATTTCATTTTGAATGGTCAATGACATTTTCTCCCGCAACAATGTACAGGACACACCTTCTTAAGTGTGAATACATACTTATTTTCTATGTTTTTTGTGACTGGGAACTAAATATCTTTGCACTGTTTTGAACTGTCTTTTGGATCCTCAAGCAAGACGTCCACGTCTGATATTTTATAATACAAGCGGTTTGTTTATTGAGAAACTAATCGGCAGGTTAGCCCCTGATCGATGGATACAGCCTCTTTAAGAAGTTATTTGAAGTATGCGCAACTACAGTATAATGAAAGTTGCGTATATTTTGCATATCTACATTTAAGGATAAAACAAACATGGCCCTTTAAGTCCCTGACAGTCTAACAGACCTTTAAATGACTACAGTAACTGAAGGAGAAATGACTAACGGTCAGAAGTCAATTAATCAAATTTTGTTTTGATCCCGTCACATATTGGACATATGATACATACAGTAAGAAGCTAATAAAAACATAAACTGATATGCACCTCAGATATAACTCACATTAAATGACACATGTAAACTATATACAAAGATAGAACATTCAGAGTACAGAGACTGTAGTTAAATGCAGGGGATATTTTTTTTTTTTTTAATGTTAGCCTAATTTCAGCCCTCCTCTGGCCTTGACAGGTTCTCAGGTTCATGCACCAATGGGACACAGGCAGGCGTCCAACTCAGACCAACACTTAAATGACATTTAGTCTTTGCACAATTTTGACACAAGGCATGAGCAAGTTATTGAATACAGACAGACGATAGGGTACACATGTGCTACTGACACTCAAATCTGTGCAATTAAGAGGCAGCAATGCCCTTCCAGCAGACCTGAAGCTGCAGCTGTTGTGTACATGAATCCTTTGCAAACAGGCTCCAAGCCCACCGAGTCATATCTAATAATAGCAAAGGGTCAGTTTACATGAAGAAAATCACACACACACACACACACAAATAAGCAGTTCCCCGCATTCTGTGCCCTTGTAATCATGATTTTGATCAGCCACAACAATCATTAATCAAATGACACAAACAGAACAATAATCACCAAAAAAGGGACACTGCTGAGAGAGAGAACAAACATTCACAGCCTGCACAGATGAACGGGCCCACACACCCAGGCAGGTTATGATAATTTAACATTTAAACCAAAATAGCTCGGAGATTTTCTGAGTCTAAATGTCTACAGGATGAGGCAGATGCCAGTCAACAGCACACTGAACAACAATTAAATTAGGGGGTGGTGTGTTTTACCTTCAGAATAAACCCAGCTGGCCCCTGTGAAGGACTGGTAAATCCTCAGAGTGCACCTGTGCTCAAAGAGGGAGATTCCGGTCTTCCAGCGGCTGCCACCTGGGGAAATCTTGGACACGGGCAGCTGCCCAGCCTTCCCGGTTTTAATGTACACAGTTCACCTTGGAGTTTACGGGAAAATATGGAGCCGAGTAGCTAGGGGAACATGTCACCAGTACAAGTCGCCACATTTGTCAGTGCGGTGTTCGCAGGTTATTTTGGGGAGGCCCATGTGTCTGCATGGCGTCCCAGCTCATTGGCCAGGAAGAGGGGGGGATTCCTCCTCCAGCGGTCCATCGGAGACCTCCATCCTACATTCAGAATTAGAAGCCCCTTGTTGAATGTTAACACAGCAATAATCGGTTTTCAAAGCACTGTGTTACACTGTGGTGGTAAAACATTTTGCGGTAGTGTGTAGCATTTCATTGGTTGTAGAAATAATAAAAAAAGATTTAATCAAAATAAATTATTGGAAGTGGAAGTTTATTCACAGTTTTAACACGGATAAGAGAAAGAGTGATATGTCAGCAAGTAAGATAGTACATCCAGTGTTTGGCATCTGACTTCCTTCTGCTTCTTGTCATAATGCCTACTTTAAGATAACATTTTTCAAGACCCAGATTTAAAATCTTGATTAGTGAAAAACAAAAAATCACCTTTGTGTCCCAAGAATAATGAAATTAGTTTATTTGAAAGACAATGAGAACCCTTTTCAAAGCAAAAAAGCAAGCCGGAGCATCTATTTACACTTAAAACAGTGTAAGACGTGTATCAAATACTCTATTCAAGTGAATTTTTTTGTTAACAAAAATGCATCTGTGAAAAAAAGCTAGTGTTTACTGACCACGATGCAAACACCAAAAACTATTTACATCATTATCAGGATATACATGTTAGGAACATTTAATGCACGGTTACGCCAGACTGGGGCCCAACAATATTGGCATATCATTCTTTCTGTAAAATCCATGAAGCATCAGGTTCGATATATTTACAGTTTAAGGATGATTTGGGTCGGAAGTTGTCAAATAATCTAAAGGGAAATGAGGAAATTGTTAAACACTATTCTGTGGTTGTTTTAAGCTTTTTGGCAAACAGTGTAATGTCTTACATGGTAATCCCTGCCAATCCTACATGCAAGGCTAAAACAGACATGGGACATTCAAAGTTAGAATTTGACTCAAGCCTAACAAACAGCTCAAAACGTGCTAGTATATAAAAAAAAAAAAGAAAAGAAAAAAGAAATGAAATGGCTCAGTGACTCAGAGAGTATACAACAATAACAACGTCAGGCTAAATCCAATGCAGTTTATGAAAAAAAGAAAAGAAATTGCAAATCCTCTTTGGCGTAACAGGAAAATACAATCCGGTTTACCAGCACAGTGAAGGCAAGATGAAGAAGAGAATCATAGTCGAGGTTAATGCCTTAGTTCCTCCTGTTCTCATTTCCTTCCACACTCATTTGTGTTGAGTGACTGGGTTACAGACACTGGGTGAAACTGAGGGAGTTGTAGTAATACCGCATGGACAGTATTAATAGCAGCAATAGAAAGTCTTGATTAGCCCAGTCTATAAAAAAGACACTTCTATGTTAAAGGTTAGGAATGAAATACCCATCATCAACCTATCCCTCATTAGGATATCTGATCAGAAGGCCCCATGAAGGCACTCTTCAAATGAGGAGAACATTAAGGAACCCATCTCAGAGCACACAGCAGCATGAAACTGGATGCATCATAATCCCACAGGAAAGCACCATAAAGGAAGTCTGTGGGTTTTTTTTTCAGTGCTGTAAGATGTAACAACCCTTTTGTTGTTCACAGTGATTTGTCACTGAGTCGAGAGAGAAGAAACTGACACACTGTCAACACTGTACCTAGTGCAGTGAGCCAACTCGTGAGAAAGATGTAGGAGGCACAGTGATAGTTCTGAAACAGATCTGGCGACGGCGGCTCTGCTATCACGAGTCCTCGCTGGCCCGTTTGCGAGACTGGTCACCCCTAGAAAACAAAAACACATCACATCGGTGATTCAAAGTAAAGTGTGCTAACCAAAAGATGCGTTTCTATTCGGATTGTGGCTTTCTGAGACAGACGCCTGAGTCAACGGACCGTGGAAATCCGTTCATGGAGAGCTCCATCTGTAACTTCTGGTCGTGAGCGGCGTAGTCAGGAAGCAGAGACTCCACAGCAGGAGGGTTGATCTGGGGAATAAAGCCAGAGAAGAGGTCCGGGGCTAACTGGGCCCAGTCTGAAAGAGGAAACCAAGTGAAACAGAAGAACACATGTAGTGCAGCTTATTCTGAAGGTGGTGGATATAAACCAATAGGATTGTTTTTTGTGCTGTAATCAAGGCAAAAAAAGATTACATTAGCTTGCAGCAGAGATGCACTTACAGTCAAGGCAGAGTCCATCCATCATTCTCTGGCTGTTTTTCAGCCTTTAGTATAAAGCAGTGACTTGGGTTGCCACAGTAAACTAATCAATAAGGTTACGAATGATTTGAACGACTATTTTAGCCTAAAACGCTGTGCCAAGTTTGGAAGTTAAGCATTGTACCAATGTAATGTACCTGCTGTAGACGCCACCTGTGGCAGTTTGAGACCAGCAACTCCTGTGTTCGCCGAGGGGAAATTGGAGCGTGTCAATGGAGTGTGGAGAATTTGACAGTAGTGAAAATATTCTAAATATAGGTGTTTCTTTTTTTTTTTTTCTTTCTCTCAGGTGGCTAAGAGAATAAATTTTGCTGGTACCCCATTCCATAGCAGCACATATCGCTCTACTCAACACGGTTTACCTCGCAGGACACGAGAGATGCTATCGCTGCCCTCGTTTGATTAGTTGGTTTGTATTCTCGCATCGCCAGACCTTCCTCCACAGCGCAGCGGAGGAGAGTCTGGCGATTCTGCACGGCATTCCAAGATTAGAGAAAAACTCTGGTTGGTTGACTTTTCTTTAAACCAATCACAATCGACTTGGGCGTGCGTGGAGCGCCGTACAAAATAGACTCGGGAAGGAACTTGTTTTGGTTGTTTTAGTCGTGCAACAGAAAACTCAGATTGGACAGACAGTCTAGCTAGCAATCTCTCAATTTACCCCGCGGAGATCTGAGGAGCAGTTAACCGTAGCCCTCATAAATCCACCCGAGTTTAAAATGCTAACACAAAGAGAGCCCTGGGTAACGGATATCCGGCCTAAATGAGGACCATCTGGTGGAATTTCTGTCAGCAACGGAGCAATCCCGGAAGTGGAACGTCGTGGATATAGACTAGTTACGTTTGAGTTACTGTGTGACTTTGGTGAACCAAAGTTTGTGCGACTTTCAGATCCGACCTAACTGGTCCTCAACAGTGGTACAATGCTTGGCTTCCTGTCTGCTTCACCGTATGTGGGGCGGTGCCAACAGGCACCCAAGTTACTGTTCTGTACTGTAGTGAAGCAACGTCATCATCCAGACCTTGGTGAGGTCATGTGGGGAAACATTTTAGATAGGCTTGGGAAAAACAGCATTTTGATGCTAAAACATACTTACTGACCAAAATGTGAATATTCGGATAAGAATACTTAATACACAATAAAACCCTATAAAAATAATGGACTGGCCCTTAAAATGAAAATAGCTCACCTGGACGGAGGCTGTAGAGGCCTTTAACCACACTGGCCATTGTAGATGGCTGCACTTGAAACGGCATGGAATAAGCTTTGATCAGAAGAGCTGAACAAGAGAAGAATAAAATTAAAAAGAAAAATATTTTACAAGTTGCTTGTGTGAGAAAGGAATGGAGTCTTCGGTGCGTGCAGTTCAGCACGTCCTGAATCCAAAATCCTGTGCTTTCCAGGCTAAGAGACAACAGCACAGCCGGCTGGGACAAACATCTGCTCTGATAGAACAAAGTGTAGAGGACAGCTTTTATTCCCAATTACAAAACAGATGAACAATTTCCAAATGTCATGACAGACATCAGTCAAATTAGGGGATATACTCACGCATCAGTGTGTTCACATGTATTTCTGCGACGTGATCGGCAAACAGCTTCATCAGATCCTCTCTCAGGTCTCTGTTCAGCTTCGACTCGATGTAGAACTTGTTCTGAAAACATTGAACGTGAAAAACAATTAATAGGAGGGTGACACCGTAGCACAGGGCTTATACCTGGTTGCACGCAATGCACTAGAATTTCACCTAATATTCAAAGTTCTTTGTTAAATTTAACAAAACCGATGCCTACCAAGTACATAAATACAGGAACTATGCATTGAAGAGAAGCTATGTATTGCGTCAGCGCAACATTAAAGTTCTCAATGAAGTCCTCGGGTGGTCTGGCCTGGAAAACAACAATAAAAGTGTTAGTCAATCGTATGGCTTCTGTATACTGTAGCCTATATAATAATTCTCTTGTTATTTGGGTTTGCTTACGTGTAGATGGGTGGAAACCTGTTCCAGATGGTTTGTTATTTTTAATGTCAAATCATTGTAGAGCAGCTCCGAGTGCTGCTGACAAACACACTTGTAGACGTAACTAGGAAAACAAAGCAAAACATTTTAGTCATTTCATTCTCAGTTAACTAAAATGATCAGTGATGCACATGGCAACCTCAACAGACATCACAAACTATAGGATCACACTCAGGTGGGTGCTTACCTATATTGTCTTACCTGTATATCTGTGCGTAAGAAACAGAGATGTGGTCCGTGGGATTCTGAATCAGAAGCCGGTCAATTGCCTTCTCCAGGTTTGGCCAGTGGTTTTTCCGGTAGTCTTCTACAGCCATTGCATTCAGAACTGAGTGAAAAGAGAACTGGTGAGGTTTAAAGTGATTTCAGGCACCTTGTTCTGGCCTAACAGACCAACTGACGACTGTCTGCTGCCCAGGAGCATCCCTCTGCACATATTAGTAACATTGCAGCAGGCCGAGCTGCTGAGTGAATACAGGATATCTGGCCCTGCTGTCACAGGAATCTTTTATGTGAACTTACGGAACTTGGAAGTAACGTTAGAATCGAGGGGGACAGTTCCCTCAACCGCGGGTGGCGGAGCCGTGCAGTCAGTCTCGCTGACTTCGCTGCTCTCACTGCCTGAATCCGAGTCCATTACCTTTGACCCCCCGGTGCTGCCGGACCACAGTTGTCCTTGTCGAGTCCCCGGTTCTTCACCCGGCACCGGTGGACCGGCAGGTTGCGAGACCGTCGTTACAACCGACAACTGGCTCCTCAAATAGGTGCGGACTTTACTACTACTACTACTGCTGCTGCTGCTGCTGCTGCTACTCGCACAATAGTTGTGGTTATGGTCGTCTTTTATGTCCAAACTGTCATCTTCCATGGCTTCCATTTTCACAACCGCTTCTGTGAGCTGAAGCCTGGCGTCCCTACATAAACATTTCGGACAACAATAAGGGCTAAAGTCAAAAACTGTCAGGCGTCTTTGGTGGTGTCCATCTCTTTTTTGCTGTTAACTGAATTTTACGACACGTCGTATAACCGGACAGCTGAGAGAAATCAGGGAAATGTAGTTCCAAAGACTTTAGCTGAATAAAGAAAGTTCCTAGGCCTCACGTATGGTGCCGTTAGTCAACTAGACCATGTACAAGTGTTTAAAGATTAAATATTGAAGAACAGACTTTCAACATATTGACAAGGTTGACATTACAGCTAAATTAGGTAGAAACCAATCGTACCGTACTAGGCATGCGCAGACTGATGTTTAGCAATGGTATTCCACAAACTTCGATAGTAGCCTAACCCCTCCGTCGACCCATTCTCTTAATACATCCATGTCGACAACCTACTGACGTTAAATCCCTACAATTGCACTGTATGACTGTTATAAAGACACGTTTATCAGAATAAAAAAATGTTGAAATGTAACTCAGTTGTTTCTCGTAGAAGTCCTCTCACCATCCTAGAGGAATGAGGAACTGTCAGGCGAGCCCGGGCGCTAGATGGCGCACTACTCATGTCTGCGACAAGGGCAACAACACGTTCAACATATTGATTGGAACACCTTGCTACGTCACGTGTATGAAATAACAGAAAATAGTCAGTGTGTTTCATTCGTTTTTTGTTTTTTTACTGAGAACACTAGAAGAAATAACAAGGATGTAAAAAAAAATCTTATTTCCTTAAACCGTAAACAAAACATTACCTTGTAATTGTTGAATGTGTTGGCATAGACCTATATCCTACAGATTGGCTCAAATGTGTATTTACCAAAACGTAATCTTAACAGGCAGAAGACCAATTAAACAGTTTTAACGTTATGTTCTATGAAAAGTGACATGGGCAAGGAAATCGCTTTTATAAGAAGGGAAAGAGTGCCATTTTTCAATGGGAACTCTGAATATCTTCCTTAGGCTTAATATTACAACTTAGTATAACTTTCTACAGATATAAACTATCATCTAGTCTTTGATGAGTATGTCTCACATCAGAGTATAAAAATAAGGCTTGAGCATATAAAGTAGCTGCCACATGTCAGAAGGAACACCTTTTCAATTGTTATATTTTTCCAAGATTTAAATGACAGGTTAGACATACAAAGCTTATGACAACATAGGAGCGTGTTGATAAAGTGTTCTTTGGTCTGAAATTAAATAGTACTGTTCTTTTTTTCTAGCTTTTACCTTCATTAAAGGGCAGAGCTGAACGTTTATATTGCAAGTTAGACAATGTGTTCAAGTAAACCATCTGAAGATTTATGTATGTGTCTGGAACTCATAGTACCCACTATTTAGCAGGCAGTCGGCTTACATACGTACACGTTTCCCAATGGTAACATGAACTGACTTTAAACATCCTTAGACCACAGCTGACTTCACACTAGGGACTGAGAAAATTGAAGTGTTTGCTTATATCTGGAATTTCTCAAAATGTGAATAAAAATGAGATGAGCACATTGAAAGAAATCCTAAAAAAAAGAAAGAAATACAGCATTCTTAGCATGTGGTTTACAGTATGAGGTTTCAGACCCAATGCATGTGATCAAACTGGGCACACACAAAGAAACTTGCTGCATATTCACAAAAAGTTGTCACGCAATTTCAACTTTATGAAAAATAATAGTAAGGTTGAGGAGTCAGAGTCAAAAATATAAGAAACACATATATATATATATAAAAGATAATTAGTGCTTTGTCGACTGGGTACTTTACATTTAAAGGTGTGTGGTGCTCTGAGTTTTTTCAGAAGTATTGTCTGTCTCGGCCACACTCGACGTGGCCTCATTGGCTAAAGTGGGTTGTATTGTGTCTCTTAGGCATGTCTCTTCATCTGCTGCTAACGTGTCGGCTTCCTCTGGCTCGCTGTCTTCTTCCACCCCATCTGCACTGCATTCAGACTCGTCACTGTCACTTCCACAGGAGCTCGACGTCTCGTCTTCAGAGTCAGAGTAGACCTCGGCCCCGTGGAAGATATAGTGATTTGGTGCTTGAAACAGGTACTGGCCTGCTGTGAGATACAATAAAAACAATTTACAGTACTGGAGTCAATGTCTGGAGGATATTTAAAATGAATAAATGATACAATAAATAATAAAATATATGGACTAACATGCATTTTCCTGCTGCATGAGGAAAAGAAATTGTTGAGAAAAGCTCTAATTAATGGGATGAATGGATTAGCACACCTATGTTTCATTTACAAATACAGCAAAATAGAACATATATTCATATTATATACAAATAAATAAACTGTGTTGTTCTCTAGCATAGTCTAACGCTTACTCTCAAGGCGTTTGCTGATTGGACTTCTGTTGATTCGACTCATCCAGCATTGTCTACGAAATTCGAGGTTGGAGGTTTGGCTCTTTACTCCGGGGGCCTCCTCTTTTGGTGCGTCTTCTGCTGCTAGCTCTGACGGCTCAGCCGTCTCTTCACTGGGACACTGAGCATTTGGACAAGGCTCTGGAGGTGTAACGTTATTACCAGCAGTGTCTGTGACATTAAGACGTTCTGTCTCCTCTGAAGGCTTAGTTACGGAGTCTGTGCTGGGCTGCTTCTGCTCCTCTTGAGCTGCATCGCTGGAAGCAGCCAAGGCCTCGCTTGGTGGCTGTTCTGGTAACCGAGGGGGTTTCTCTGTGGTCTCTGTGAGTCTTACAGTGTTGTAGCAGAGCTGCTCAAAGTCCCCACCCAACCGATGGCAAAGTTCGTTGACAATGACATCACAGTCTCCAAGTAGCTCCACGTCAAAGTTGAGGTGAGGCAGCTGCTCCCTATTGATCAAGACCTGAGGCACTTCATGAGGAATGGAGTCTGGAGGGGATGAAGAGGAAAAAGTTAGGTTTTGTACGTTTGGGTTAATTGCAGGCACAATAGGAAACAGAAACCCATTCATCTGAACAAAACATACTTGGGATGAGGGCAACTGGTCGGACTTTAAGTGAAGAGCCAATGACAATCAAGAGGTCCACCTCATCTTTATCCTGCTTCATGGCTCTGTGGAACATTTCTGGAAGATTCTCTCCAAAGAAGACGATGTCAGGTTTCATGATTGCCAGGGGAATATCTGGACACCGAGGACAGTGAGGGACCACCTACAGGATGGATTGACGTTATAAGCATTAAAACAAAATTGTTAAAAGGGAATGCCATTCCAAATGTTATCTTTATTTAATTTAAGGGTTGCAGGTCTATAATAGCCACATTACCAGCTAATGTCCTCAAAGTAGACAGCTGTACCACCCTTTTAATAGTTATTTCCATCAACTGACAGCTATACTGTTGTACAGTTGTAGTGATGCATGAGGTATACTGTATGTTTAATTTAATTCTCTCTGCTTGTGGGTATCCTTACAGTCAGTTTGTGCTGGAGCTAAAAACCATAAACATTTTAAAACATATTCATGAGACGAAAACCCCACCCAAATTGTAAAATATACATATTTCAAAAAGTTCTTTATTTCTAATTTGGAAGAACCAACACGCTACAAGCTTCATTTACAATATGTTAATGAGAATGGACAAAGCACTTAAGACACCTTTTCTCAATAATTAATACAACACCAGCACTACGAACACTGACTGACCAGTTAATGACATTGATTGATTTTTCAACTCACAATGCTTTATCTAGAGTATGTCTGGACAATACTGATTACACTTTATAGATTTAAAATATGCTGTAGTTGCACGAGTAACAACTCACGACAAACACTACTGACGTGATTCCCAAATGTCATGCTACTCTTAAAAGAGCAATAAATAAATTACTTGATGAGCATCTATTTTCTTGCCCCACTCCTGGTACTGCTACAGTTTTGGAATGTGTACGGCAGTACACAAGATCTCTTACACAGCAAATGTACTCAGATCAGCTTCCTCGGGCTCTGCAAGATGATTCAATGGAAGTTGCTTGCTGAGTGTGTTCATGCTATAACAATGAATTGTTGGATGTTGTTATGACGCGCGCGGTTTGTGCATTTCCATTCCCATTGTTGCAGGTGTTTGTAATAGTGTATTTAAATGTGTTATCTTGGAAATACCTGGTTAAAGATGTCTTCCCTTATAGCTTCGCAATCCACTTTGTGTTTACAGACGAGACAGGAAGCAGTTGCAAACGACCCTGAAATAAAAGTTATTATTGACTTTCACCATCACCATGGACAGAAATAATGAAAACAACAAACAAGACCCATCCATTAGCTGTTTTCACTTACCATGACACTGGATAATCCGCTGTACTCCAGCCACTTGTTCTAATGTATCAATGTTTTGTGTGTAATTGCGCAGCAGTTTGCCCTGCTTATCCATCATAGATATGAATTTGTGACAGGGTGACGGCTGGAACTGACCAGGGTAGATCTCCTGTAACAAAGATGATGCATTCAACACTTGTGGACTAACTCTAAAGCTTGCTATGATCGTGGATATCACAAGTTCTGTATCCTCTTTAAAGACATGGTATATACACCAAAGACATCTTCACCACCCAAGGGTCTTATGCACTATATTACAACATTACAAACATCTGGTCATAGCCCTTCTTCATGCAACGGGCATGCATCTCATCTATGTGCTCAATGGTATGTGATGTCAAAAAATATGATTCACACACTCAAGTGCATTTCACTTCTCAGTTATGTTCTCCTCACTTGTAATCACTGTGTGACCAAAACCCTGGAAGGTAACATGGGTATGCAGAGCCTAGTGTGAGGAAGCTTCTGTGTCTATGCATTACCATCTCTGTAGCACCTTTCAAATGGATTACGTGAGCATGTTGAAGTGAGTTATGTATATATTATCAACTTTGATTTGCAGAAAAGCTAATGGACAATGAACAAACCTTAGCAAACTTGAAAAAGGGTCTTGGGTCCCGTCGGAAGTATTCAATGTCAAACATAGCTTGAGGGTCTGGAAGATCAGGAAAGTCTACAGCAAGCCGTGCATAAATTCCATCTCTGGAGCGAAAATCTGGTATTCCACATGAAACTGACACCTGCAAAACAAAGAAAGCATACAGGCATTTTGGCTTAATAGCATGGACACTGATACTATATATTTACCTAAACACATCATCAATTCCAACAGCACCATTGTATAATATTAGTGTAAATGCATACCCCAGCACCAGTCAGCACAAGGATCCTTTTACTTTCATGGAGTAGCCTGACCACATCTTCTAAGGTGTTAATATCCTTGCGTTTCTTTCTTTTTGGAGGTTCTGATATGTTGATGATAATCTGCCACAATGTCATGTCGTCTAAATCTGGTGGGAGCACAGTCTCAGGCAGCAAGTCCCTCAGAATGGTCCTCGGATCGGTCTCTCTGATGTGTTGCTGGATGAAACTGTAGGAACCTGGCCGAGAAAATCTCATTGAGTAAATATTTTGTGAAAGCACCAATAGTCAACATTACTATATCATTGCAGTATTGATAGAGGTATTTTTATACAAATATCGTGATATTTGATTTTCTCCATATCGCCCAGTCCTAATTAGACGCATATTTTCCTTTAACAAAAATGCGCGATTTGAATATTGCAGTAGTCCCTATTGCAATTTCTATAAAATTGCAATTAATTGTGCAGCCCTACTGCTTGCTACTAAATGGCTACCTAGTTAGCTGCCTTAACTAGTTACCTATCTGCGGCTGAGGTGTCCAGTCGCTGGAGCTTGCATGTGAGGATCTGTCGTCATCCTCCTCGTTGATGTGGTCCGGCGTGACAGCCAGACCGTAGGAGGGACGATCGTCATGTCCAACGAAATCTGAGCACAGGAGTTTTTGAAATGAACAAAACTAGAAACAAGTGGCGTACCTCTAATAACATGTATGATCATTTACAACCAATATCCAACAACCTCACTGTGGTGTGGTTTACCTAACTGAATGTTAGTGGAAAGGAGACGTTAAAGCGGCTAACAAATGGTCAGTGGCTATCAAAGTTGAAGTTTGTGCCGTGAAGGAATTAGTCAAATGCCGACAAGATGTGTCACAGATAGTGTTCTCTTTCATTTTAAGCGTTAACTAAACGAAAGTAGAAGGCGCCGTCATGAAAAGCAATGTTGCACATATCTCAACACCAACACACATTCACTGTGTTTAACGTTAGCTAGCTTAACTTATCTTCTGTTTCAAACTCGCCGGTTAGGTAAGTTGGTAAAAAAAAAAGCACTGCCCACTTTAAGTCGCGTAAATACTTCAAGCTTTGTTCAATGTCTGTCTCTATACATACCAGCACTCTCCTCAGTTGTCCCTAGTTTAACGCTGTCGTCTAGTTTCACTACTGGTTTGTGCGGCTCGGAGACCAGCAGTCCCAGTCCATTGTTGTCTCCTCCCAGCGCTGTTGTTGGGGCCTGCTCTACCGCCATCACCGGCTTTGCTTCCTTCTCCGCTGGCTGCGTACAATTCCCCCCCGACTCCCAGCTCTCTGTAACCCCAGAGACGCATGAGAATGTTTCGGCTTTAGCGACTTTAAATCCGTGGTTAGTTACCGGACTAATTTTTGACCTTTTCGCGGCAGGTTCCTCCATATCGGAGGCGGCTGAAAAGGCCGTTCCGAGACTAGTCTCATCGTCCGCCATTTTCAGCCCGCAGAGCCGCTGAGCATATCCTTCCTCTCGGACAGCTGTCTCATTTGCATAGCGCACGTGACTCATTCTCCACCAGTAGTCACGACTGGAACGTCCTCTTTTTTACGTCGATGACGTAAAACCATAACAAAATATTGCTTCCTTCAAAGACTGTCAGAGGAATTTTGAGCAGAGATAAGCACTCACGACAAAGTGACTAAGCACAAGATGTGTAAAACGCAGACGTCAGCTTATCGATAATAGCACGTGAGCATGTTGATAAAAATATGAGTTTTTTAACTTTTGTATTACATGTGTGCAGTATATGTTTACATTTTAACTAAAACCTCAATTACATGCCTCCTGCAAACATATACTTTTCATTTAGCCACGTATACGTAGTATATGTAGCCAAGTCATCCATAATATTATTTTATCATACATATTATATTTTATAATTAAGGCTACCTTGGTCGTTATTCCGTGCCCCCAGAAATGATCGAAATTTCGAGCAGAGTGTGGAGCTTTAGTTTATACACCTGAATGCAGCATACGTCATATGGTGGCAGGGCAACGCTGAATTTTCACCTACACTCAGGAGAGATCTCGCTCTCCCTTGACATTTTGAATCATTTGGCAGTTTCTCCATTAATTACCCAAAGCCAGCTGACAAAATAAGAACAAGATACAGAATATTGTCGGTGAGTGACCCACAGCAGCAGCGAGGGAGAGCCCACCAGCGACCCTTGAACCGAGCATCTGTGATCCAGGATCGCATAAGCTGCTCCGTGACAAGAAACTACACATTGCATACGAGATTTATGGAGGCTATTTTAAACTGCAAACCTGAGGACTTGGATGATTACTACGGGTTGTTGGGATGTGATGAATTGTCGTCGGTGAGTTCTCGCCAGTGGGTTTAAGGACTCGCCTACTTGCTGGGTAAAATGATGGTTGTCTCGAGCTACAAACTAAAACATACTGGTTTAAGAGTTCGCCAACAATCAGCGACCTGTAGTTTGTTCAACCAAAAGATGAATTAAGTAGTTATGCTCCAGAGGTTAGTCTGAACCAACAAGACCTGTTGCTTCAGTAAAAGATGTCAGAGGAACTCGTGCGTCATTAAGTGTCTGAGTAGGTTTATGCCACTGTATTTGTACTTAATTTATTTTTTATATCAAGGGAACATGATGGGAACATCAGAATTACCATTCCAGTAACGTATACAATAACACGTTACGTTAAAAATGTCTAAATTAAATCGCCTGTAGCAACAAGAGTTTGCGTCACAGGCGGTAATGATGCATTTGAAGGCCTCAAAATAAACGGATCAATATCACTTTCAAGATAACGTCAGAAAGACCAGGTTCAGAAAATCCCTGGGTGTATTTCCTTTTTAAATATTCATGATGTTGGATTTGTTTTGTGTTTGTTTGTTTTTTTAAACACTAATGTTTCGTGAAAAAAAATAAGTGACTGATTTCAGATTTTTAAATATTTAAAACGGCAAAGAGACATTATATTTATTTAACCTTTTCTCCTTGCAGACGGAACAGATTCTTAATGAATACAAGATCCGAGCCTTGGCATGTCACCCAGACAAACACCTAGACAATCCAAGAGCAGGTAAATATATGTATAATTTTTAAATGCCAACAGATAAAGGAACTAAATTTATATTTCATTATATATAGCCAGAGCTGTGATATGAACTCAAGGTGAACCCAACGTTTTAATTTGTATTACCTTTTTTAATGATTCCTTATCCCACAAACAGTTAATGCTTCTTTTGACTTCAAAGCAAAGTATGTTAATGAAGAGCATGCAACTGCAAAGACTGCATGCAAAGAAGAGGGCATTTATTTCTCCTGATTTTTATAAGCATTGTGTTCCATCTTACACCCTGATGTGTTCTTTCTTTCTAACAGTGGCAGATTTCCAAAAGCTGCAGGAAGCCAAAGAGGTTTTATGCAATGAAACCAAAAGAAAAAACTATGATCTCTGGAGAAGAAGTGGGGTAACCATTCCATTTCAGGACTGGCGAGCCTTGAATGACTCTGTAAAAATGGTATGGAAGGTGTTGTCTTTGGTATGGAAGAAGAAAATATTGTGTTAATCTGTTTAAAAGCCAGGTAATATATTTAGTCATCTGTTTGCAGTCAATGCACTGGGCTGTGAGAAATAAGAAAGAACCCATGTTGGAGGCCTCAAATGCAGAAATCCCCGTCCCTTCCCAAGCAGAGGACCTTCGTTCTGAGCCGGAAGCACCGAGGATCCCTTCATATGAAGCCATGCCATCCGCAAGTAAGGGAATTTCAAAATGTTCTCAAAGTAATGGAAAGTACACCCAATTTATTGTAATGTATGTTGCTTCTAAAGTGCAAAATGCATACAAACTTGGAAGTGGCCAATTCCAGCATAAAATCTCTGGTTTTCAACAATGCCTCTAGAATCCTCATTTGTAGTTTTTGTAGCGGAGTGCACCCCTGCTGTGCAGCAGTCGTACCTCAGGTCACACCAGAAAGGCCCCATGATACTCAGAGGAGCACTCTGGGTGACTAGAGGGTTGCCTAAAGTGCCCCTCTGCTTTGACATCAGGGCCATCTAATATATTTTTTTTTTTAAAAGGGAGGGGGCACTCGTGTTTAAAAAAGGGCTGCGTTCCAACACCCTTTTTTTTGTGAAGTGTTGTTTTGCATTTCAAGGGAACCTCTCTAATGCACTGAAGTTTGAGAATTGGAAGAAAAAACTAATTTTATACACATATTTTTTTCATACTGGCTTTTGGGACCCTGCTGTTAGTTTTTCTTCATGTCATCTAGTTTTCAGCATCAGTCCAGACGGCCACCCGTGGACATGCGGCTTTTCTGGTTTGGGTGAGCCTGGTATCCCCACAGATAAAATCAGTCCCTGGCAAATGTCTGGAAAAACACCAAGCAGATGCAAAAAATACAATTCTGCATTTTCATGATAGAACTCTTCATTTATTTTTTTCTTATAAACTTTTCCTGGCCATGACAAAAGCTGGCCACTGACAAAGTGCACTATGATGTTGCCTGGAGACAAATTTGCAAAGTTAGAAGTCGGTTGTAACATTAGTGACAAGCAGGATACTTTTCTTATTACTAACCTATTGTAATTGTTCTTACATTGGTTAAATGACACATCTCTTCTTCATAAAAAAAACAAAACAATTATCATATGTGTATTACATTCTAAAATGTACTCATGTGATCATTCACCATTGCATGACTGTATTACATCAGCAGGTCTAAAGCAGTTGTCCCATTCAGTATTCATTATGTATAACCCAGGAGTATGTGTTGTTCTCACAGTAATAACTGACTGTTCTCATCATTGCTTAGGGGATTACTGCCATCGACGTTTCCGTTGGGCCGCTGACACCCCATCCACTCTGCTGCAGAAGTTTAGAAATTATGAAATATAAAAACATTCAGTTTCATTTTGTTTTGTTTTGTTGATGGCATTCAGTCGGGACCCTGTTCATTGGGGTGTTAAGGTTTGTGAATATGGTCTGGCTGTAACTTATCTTCATTCAAATTGTGAGCTCTAAATGTGTCTGCTGCAAGCGTCAAATACTTTGCCAAACAAAAGTCAGCATATGAGATTATGTGACTAATTTTGTTTTGCTCATCTGTTTATGTTCACACACAATGGAGAAATTATACTGGATTCATTCTGTAATTTGTGTTGCTATCGAGTGGATATTGTTGGAACATAAAACTTAAGCATCTTGTGTGCATTATTTTGCTCGTGTAATGTGTCATGTAACTACCATTTTAAGCAAGAGTGATTTTTTTTGATTTTTTTTTACTTTCCAGAAATAATTCTTAAACATCGAGTCAGAGCTATAACGTAAGACGTCTTAAATATCTCCATACTTCAAACGTTACTCCATCTCTTATCTTTAGTCCTCCAGGTCTTCAAATATTAAATACAAAAAGGAATAAATGAGAAATTAAGGACTTAATCACAAACTAAACAAAGGCAGCAAATACATGAACAAAATATGTACAAACAAGTTACAGTGCCTTGTGAGAGTATTCAACCCCTTGAACTTTGACCTTTTGCCACATTTCAGGCTTCAAAACAAAGATAAAACTATTTTTTGTGAAGAACCAACAAGTGGGACACAATCATGAAGTTTATTGGTGTTCATAGTGTAGTTGCAGATCAGAAATGTATTTTGGCCCTAAACCGTTTAGTGAGTTATAAACTAGCAAAAGTCCTTTGAAATCAATTCTTTGAGGCCCAGGAAGCCAGTGTAACGACTTCAGAACTGGAGTGATGTGATCCAGTCTCTTGGTCTTAGTGAGAACTCGAGCAGCAGCGTTCTGAATCAGCTGCAGCTGTCAGATTTCTTTTTTTTTTGGGAGACCTGTGAAGACCCCGTTACAGTAGTCGGGTCTACTGCACATCAAGAGACAGACATTCTTGCCCATTCCTCCTTGCAAAACAGCTGGAGCTCAGTGAGGTTGGATGGAGAGCGTTTGAACTGCAGTTTTCAGTTCTTTCCACAGATTCTCGATTGGATTCAGGTCTGGACTTTGACTTGGCCATTCTAACACCTGGATACGTTTATTTGTGAACCATTCCATTGTAGATTTTGCTGTATGTTTGGGATCATTGTCTTGTTGGAAGATAAATCTCCGTCCCAGTCTCAGGTCTTTTGCAGACTCCAACAGGTTTTCATCCAGAATGGTCCTGTATTTGGCTCCCTCCATCTTCCCCTCAATTTGAACCATCTTCCCTGTCCCTGCTGAAGAAAAGCAGGCCCAAACCATGATGCTGCCACCACCTTGTTTGACAGTGGGGATGGTGTGTTGAGGGTGATGAGCTGTGTTGCTTTTACGCCAAACATATCGTTTTGCATTGTTGCCAAAAAGTTTGATTTTGGTTTCATCTGACCAGAGCACCTTCTTCCACATGTTTGGTGTGTCTCCCCGGTGGCTTTCGGCAAACTTTAAATGGAGACTTTTTTTGGATATCTTTAAGAAATGTCTTTCTTCTTGCCACTCTTCCATGAAGGCCAGATTTGTGCAGTGTACGACTGATTGTTGTCCCATGGACAGACTCTCCCACCTCAGCTGTAGTTCTCTGCAGTTCATCCAGAGTGATCATGGGCCTCTTGGCTGCATCTCTGATCAGTCTTCTCCTCGTCTGAGCTGAAAGTTTACAGGGACGGCCAGGTCTTGGTAGATTTTCAGTGGTCTGATACTCCTTCCATTTCAAAATGATTGCTTGCACAGTGCTCCTTGGGATGTTTAAAGCTTGGGAAATCTTTTTGTATCCAAATCCGGCTTTAAACTTCTCCACAACAGTATTACGGACCTGCCTGGTGTGTTCCTTGTTCTTCATGATGCTCTCTGCGCTTTCAACAGAACCCTGAGACTATCACAGAGCAGGTGATTTTATACAGAGACTTGATCACACACACACAGAGGTGGATTCTATTTATCACCATCAGTCATTTAGGACAACATTGGATCATTCAGAGATCCTCGCTGAACTTCTGGAGACAGTTTGCTGCACTGAAAGTAAAGGGGCCAAATCATTTTGCACGCCCAATTTTTCAGTTTTATATTTGTTAAAAAAGTTTGAAATATCCAATAAATTTCATTCCACTTCGTAATTGTGTCCCACTTGTTGTTGAGTCTTCACAAAAAAATTACAGTTTTATATTTTTATGTTTGAAGCCTGAAATGTGGCGAAAGGTTGAAAAGTTCAAGGGGGACGAATACTTTTGCAAGGCACTGATGAAAAACATAGATCTGCATATTGATCATGGACAACTGATCAACAGAACCTATCTTATCTGTATTTGGGTGGTTAAAACAACACCATCTAAGTGCTGTGCTGCACCCGCAACCAAAATATTTCTTCAATGAAAGAAGATGAATATTACCAGTAAAAATGCCTTCAAGGTATCAAAGGTAAATTAACTCATAATGCAGAGGAAATTTGAACTGCATCATATATTGTACGATATAGTTTTATCAATAATAAGGTATCGTATTTTACAAGGGGATCCTGTGATGTATGTCAAATCTTAAAGGTACACCGGTGTAATGTCCTCCATTAAATGATTCCAAGTGACCCATGCTAGGGTCAATATAGAGTCCTAATATCTGACCTGAAGGTAGTCAATCTAATGAGCCAGAATTGAAAACCTGTGGTGCAGAGCCAGCTGTCACATACATGGAGGTTGAAGTAAAACGTAGACCTACATTTGCTCTCTGAATGCTCATTGCTCACTGAACAGAAGCCAAGGATATGAAGTAGAAAAAATGAAATAGGCTATTTAAGTATTAGGCTACTTCAAAAGTAAGTAGCTTACCCAAAAAGGAAGTTCAGTAGCCTAGGCTACTTGAATAAATGTGTAGAGTTGCCCTTCTTACCACCATTGCTCTAAAGAGATGACATAGGAACACTGTGCTTGTATGTAGCAGTAGAGGAAATATTGACCGTCTGTGAATGCACCTCAGCCAACAATACTGCGATGCGGCGTTTCGCCCACCAGATGTCCCTGTGCTCCTTGATGACGTCACATTTGTAGAAGTTAAAGCCCGATGAGAATGGCTCCATCTCGCCGGGTGCGGTGGCGCGCGCCTGTAATCCCAGTCCCCGGGAGGCTGAGGCTGGCGGATCGTTTGAGCTCAGGAGCTCTGAACTGCAGCGGACTATGCCGATCGGGTGTCCGCACTAAGTTCGGTATCCATATGGTGGTCCTGGGGGAGCCCGGGACCACCAGGTGGTCTAAGGAGGGGTGCACCGGCCCAGGTCGGACACGGAGCAGGCCAAAGCCCCCGTGCCGCTCAGTAGTGGGATCGTGCCTGTGAATAGACGCTGTAGTGCAGCCTGAGTAATCCAGCGGGACCCAGTCTTTTTCCACTCCTTCTACTGTTTAACACACAGCTGGGGTAACACACACGCTCAACAACTATGTTCCACTATGTTACAGCAGCTTCTTCACTGCCTGCTTATTTCCTCGTTGCCATGAAAACCAGCACCAACCACCTGTGTAGCTGTGTCCTCCACCGCCTCCACCTGGACGAGAGGAGTAATGACGTCATCACACCAATTCATTCTCCGGTTTTCTTCCACTCCCGTTTCCATTTCCCTTTCTCTTTCTGTTGTCCCATTCAACGGACACAGCAACTAAATAAAGCAGATAATGTAGTGAGAATGTCTCCATGTCTGACAGAGCAGCGCTGTGGTTGCTGGGTTTCAGCTTCTACTCTAATCCGTTCTATCTCTAGGGGCCAGTTGTTCAAAATATTTAATCTGGATCAAAATTATTCGGATTTGGAAATCCCATTTTTTGCTACTCAGGATCAGGTAATCTGTCTTACTTTTATGCCGGTTTTTCAAAGCAACACTGGACTGGATCATCCTGATCCAGATACACAGTTTTCAAGATTACCAAATCCGGATAACCACTGCTCTAAATAGGACAACATACTGTATCACAATGTGGGCTACGAGCTACGTACAGAACTGGTAGAAGAGCCAAGATGGGGTCACTCTAAGTTTTTATTTTGAGACAAAACACAAAAATAACTCCCACTTCAATTCATAATTTCTTTTATGACCCCTCATCTGAGCCACTACAAATAAAAAACTAATATACATTAATAAATACATTGTGGACATTTTTGAAAACGTCTTAAAAAAAAAAAAAAGTTAAAAGTGAAGTAGTAGTAGTAGAATGTTCAGGGTTCTTCTTCATCTAAGGAGGAAAGACCAGAAATTTGTATTAGATTGTTTCCTTGAAATTAATGAATGAGATGAGTGATGAATGAGATATATATTATTATTTTGTATTTTGTTTTGTTATTTAAATCTGTTTGGGGGATTGTTTCATGAGGACAAGATCATTTTTGTTTTTATTTATTTTTACTTTACTAAACTTAACTAAGGTTAAACAAGTCAAGTGCAAAATATAAAAAGTATGTACACTAAATGATACAAATGTATTATTTGACCAATTCAAAGTTTTACTAAGTTTTCGTGCTGGAATCCACCTTGAAATCCACCTTGAAATCCTACCCCCTGTTGGGATCAGGATAATCCTGTTTTTTGGGATCAAAGTTATCCAAATCCTACTGACAAGTTTTGAACAACACAAACTGAAGGTTGATCCAGATTAAAACTAGGATTGGATTCCGTGATCTAATCTGATTTCAGATTCCTTCTTTCCTTTTGAACAACCCATTTTCAAGATTTGATCCAATCAGATAACCAAAATCCGATTAGTTACCTTTGAACAACTGGCCCTGAAAGACATGTTGGACCTTCAACTTCACTATCTATTAGACAGCTTGGCTAAAGGCTCCCAGGTACCCTGAGATGAAGGTTTTATATACAAACTATAGAATATAGTCAGTTATTTAAAATATATAGGATTCATTCATTAGATCATTCATCAAGTTGATGTTAAACACATAGTGTGCGTGTGCATGTGCGTGTGTGCGTGCGTGTGTGTGTGTGTGTGTGTGTGTGTGTGTATTCCTGAGCATGTGATGCATGCAGAGCGTGGTGCCCAGGTTGATGGGGGCCCATCAGGGCCGCATGTTCCCCAGGATCTCCTCCTCTTCCTCCAGGGCCTTGAACCCCTTATTCTCCTGATCCCCTGACTCTGCTCATCGATTCCGCTACAGTCACATGCTTATTTCCCAGAAATTTACAAAACTTTCATTCATAAATTATTTGAATACAGTTAAATAATATAATGTTGTTTTTTTTCATCTACAACACTAAAACCCTCCGAAATGACACAGGGTCCAACATAGTCAGCTAGTAAATACAATCCTCCATCAAAAAGGTATTCATATTTATAATTTAATTTAAATAATTTTCCAAACATTGCTTCATGCATATGTTTAGTCTCATTTAAACCCATGTCATGTAGGCTACTTAGAGTTAGAGTAGCTTATTCAAGTATCTTGGTTTACGGATTGATGAAAAACATACATGGAAGAATCAAAGTGAGAATATTGAGACCAAATATGAAAGCTGTTACATTTCTACATTTACATTTATCTGAGATTACTCCTCTCGTCCAGATGGAGGCGGTGGAGGACACAGCTACACAGGTGGTTGGTGCTGGTTTTCATGGCAACGAGGAAATAAGCAGGCAGTGAAGAAGCTGCTGTAACATAGTGGAACATAGTTGTTGAGCGTGTGTGTTACCCCAGCTGTGTGTTAAACAGTAGAAGGAGTGGAAAAAGACTGGGTCCCGCTGGATTACTCAGGCTGCACTACAGCGTCTATTCACAGGCACGATCCCACTACTGAGCGGCACGGGGGCTTTGGCCTGCTCCGTGTCCGACCTGGGCCGGTGCACCCCTCCTTAGACCACCTGGTGGTGCCGGGCTCCCCCAGGACCACCATATGGATACCGAACTTAGTGCGGACACCCGATCGGCATAGTCCGCTGCAGCTCAGAGCTCCTGAGCTCAAACGATCCGCCAGCCTCAGCCTCCCGGGGACTGGGATTACAGGCGCGCGCCACCGCACCCGGCGAGAACTCACCTCATTCATAGAGGATTTGGGAATTACGAACGTGACGTCATCAGGTTAGCACGCTCCAGCGGCATCTAGTGACGAAAATAAAACGGACCTTTTACTTCACTATCTATTAGACAGCTTGGCTAAAGGCTCCCAGGTACCCTGAGATGACCACAGCATGCAGAAACCGGAGCACCCAGAGGAAACCCACAAGAACACAGGGACAATCTGCAAACCCCAGGACCAGACGTTATTGCCCGGATTGGTCCATGTTGTCAGTCTGATGGGCTGTATATGTCTTTAGAATCCCACGGTCCGTAAAGTGTACTGATGATGACCCTCTGACTCAATAATCCCTATTTCTTAGTGACAAACAATTTACCACACTTTATTTTGTCAGTGTGTGGGCAATTATTCTATGAAATAATACTGTGTGTGTGTGTGTGTGTGTGTGTGTGTGTGTGTGTACCTGTGTATGCATGCAGAGCGTGGTGCCCAGGTTGATGGGGGCCCATCAGGGCTGCATGTTCCCCGGGATCTCCTCCTCTTCCTCCAGGGCCTTGAACCCCTTATTCTCCTGATCCCCTGACTCTGCTCATCGATTCCGCTACAGTCACATGCTTATTTCCCAGAAATATCCAAAACTTTCATTCATAAATTATTTGAATACAGTTAAATAATATAATGTTTTTTGTTTTCATCTACAACACTAAAACCCTCCGAAATGACACAGGGTCCAACATAGTCAGCTAGTAAATACAATCCTCCATCAAAACAGTATTAATATTTATAGTTTAATTTAAATAATTTTCCAAACATTGCTTCATGCATATGTTTAGTCTCATTTAAACCCATGTCATGTAGGCTACTTAGAGTTAGAGTAGCTTATTCAAGTATCTTGGTATATGGATTGATGAAAAACATACATGGAAGATTCAAAGTGAGAATATTGAGACCAAATGTGAAAGCTGTTACATTTAATGAGGTGTGTGGTGAGAGATAAATGGTGAGTTGGATTCCAGGGCTTTAATGAGATCCTCTGGGTTGTGGTTGCAGGTGTGAAGCAGCAGCCAGACGTCATCTAGAAATACATGACAGCATAGAGAGCCAGACTAGTTTGGCAGCAGTCATCATCGTGCATACCTAACTTGATGAGTTGTTTTAGTGGAAGAACCCTTTAATGACTTCATGTGCAACCTTGATGGCTCTTTGTAAAATTAGAGTCAGGCTTTTTTATAACCTTCCATTTTATAAAAAGCCAACGGTCGTTTTCACATGATGCTGATATCAGACTCACTCACTGACAGCATCAACCTCACGAGATAGAAAAAAGACACTGTTGTTGTTTGGGGTCTGATGATTAAACCTGGAAGAATTATTAGGTACATATGTTGGATGTGGGATTTGAACTGTAAAACAAATCACTGACTGGCTGAAATAAAACCCTGTTAGTCTGCTGTATCTGTGATGTTGTGGCTGAGATTAGTCATTACTCCTCTCGTCCAGGTGGAGGCGGTGGAGGACACAGCTACACAGGTGGTTGGTGCTGGTTTTCATGGCAACGAGGAAATAAGCAGGCAGTGAAGAAGCTGCTGTAACATAGTGGAACATAGTTGTTGAGCGTGTGTGTTACCCCAGCTGTGTGTTAAACAGTAGAAGGAGTGGAAAAAGACTGGGTCCCACTGGATTACTACAGCGTCTATTCACAGGCACGATCCCACTACTGAGCGGCACGGGGGCTTTGGCCTGCTCCGTGTCCGACCTGGGCCGGTGCACCCCTCCTTAGACCACCTGGTGGTCCCGAGCTCCCCCAGGACCACCATATGGGTACCGAACTTAGTGCGGACACCCGATCGGCATAGTCCGCTGCAGCTCAGAGCTCCTGAGCTCAAACGATCCGCCAGCCTCAGCCTCCCGGGGACTGGGATTACAGGCGCGCGCCACCGCACCCGGCGAGAACTCACCTCATTCATAGAGGATTTGGGATTTACGAACGTGACGTCATCAGGTTAGCACGCTCCAGCGGCGTCTAGTGACGAAAATATAACGGACCTTTTACTTCACTATCTATTAGACAGCTTGGCTAAAGGCTCCCAGGTACCCTGAGATGACCACAGCATGCAGAAACCGGAGCACCCAGAGGAAACCCACAAGAACACAGGGACAATCTGCAAACCCCAGGACCAGACGTTATTGCTCGGATTGGTCCATGTTGTCAGTCTGATGGGCTGTATATGTCTATAGAATCCCACGGTCCGTAAAGTGTACTGAAGATGACCCTCTGACTCAATAATCTCTATTTTTTAGTGACATACAATTTACCACACTTTATTTTGTCAGTGTGTGGGAAATTATTCTATGAAATAATACTGTGTGTGTGTGTGTGTGTGTGTGTGTGTGAGTGTGTGTATTCCTGAGCATGTGATGCATGCAGAGCGTGGTGCCCAGGTTGATGGGGGCCCATCAGGGCCGCATGTTCCCCGGGATCTCCTCCTCTTCCTCCAGGGTCTTGAACCCCTTATTCTCCTGATCCCCTGACTCTGCTCATCGATTCCGCTACAGTCACATGCTTATTTCCCAGAAATATCCAAAACTTTCATTCATAAATTATTTGAATACAGTTAAATGATATATAATGTTGTTTTTTTATCTACAACACTAAAACCCTCCGAAATGACACAGGGTCCAACATAGTCAGCTAGTAAATACAATCCTCCATCAAAACAGTATTAATATTTATAGTTTAATTTAAATAATTTTCCAAACATTGCTTCATGCATATGTTTAGTCTCATTTAAACCCATGTCATGTAGGCTACTTAGAGTTAGAGTAGCTTATTCAAGTATCTTGGTATATGGATTGATGAAAAACATACATGGAAGATTCAAAGTGAGAATATTGAGACCAAATGTGAAAGCTGTTACATTTATGAGGTGTGTGGTGAGAGATAAATGGTGAGTTGGATTCCAGGGCTTTAATGAGATCCTCTGGGTTGTGGTTGCAGGTGTGAGCAGCAGCCAGACGTCATCTAGAACTACATGACAGCATAGAGAGCCAGACTAGTTTGGCAGCAGTCATCATCGTGCATACCTAACTTGATGAGTTGTTTAGTGGAAGAACCCTTTAATGACTTCATGTGCAACCTTGATGGTTCTTTGTAAAATTAGAGTCATGCTTTTTTATAACCTTCCATTTTATAAAAAGCCAACGGTCGTTTTCACATGATGCTGATATCAGACTCACTCACTGACAGCATCAACCTCACGAGATAGAAAAAAGACACTGTTGTTGTTTGGGATCTGATGATTAAACCTGGAAGAATTATTAGGTACATATGTTGGATGTGGGATTTGAACTGTAAAACAAATCACTGACTGGCTGAAATAAACCCTGTTAGTCTGCTGTATCTGTGATGTTGTGGCTGAGATTAGTCATTACTCCTCTCGTCCAGGTGGAGGCGGTGGAGGACACAGCTACACAGGTGGTGTGCTGGTTTTCATGGCAACGAGGAAATAAGCAGGCAGTGAAGAAGCTGCTGTAACATAGTGGAACATAGTTGTTGAGCGTGTGTGTTACCCCAGCTGTGTGTTAAACAGTAGAAGGAGTGGAAAAAGACTGGGTCCCGCTGGATTACTCAGGCTGCACTACAGCGTCTATTCACAGGCACGATCCCACTACTGAGCGGCACGGGGGCTTTGGCCTGCTCCGTGTCCGACCTGGGCCGGTGCACCCCTCCTTAGACCACCTGGTGGTCCCGGGCTCCCCCAGGACCACCATATGGGTTCCGAACTTAGTGCGGACACCCGATCGGCATAGTCCGCTGCAGCTCAGAGCTCCTGAGCTCAAACGATCCGCCAGCCTCAGCCTCCCGGGGACTGGGATTACAGGCGCGCGCCACCGCACCCGGCGAGAACTCACCTCATTCATAGAGGTTTAGGGATTTACGAACGTGACGTCATCAGGTTAGCCCGTTCCAGCGGCATCTAGTGACGAAAATAAAACGGACCTTTTACTTCACTATCTATTGGACAGCTTGGCTAAAGGCTCCCAGGAACCCTGAGATGACCACAGCATGCAAAAACCGGAGCACCCAGGGGAGACCCACAAGAACACAGGGACAATCTGCAAACCCCAGGACCAGACGTTATTGCCCGGATTGGTCCATGTTGTCAGTCTGATGGGCTGTATATGTCTTTAGAATCCCACGGTCCGTAAAGTGTACTGATGATGAGCCTCTGACTCAATAATCCCTATTTTTTAGTGACATACAATTATTCCCCACTATATATTCTCTCGCTTCGGTGGTCTAAGTTTTATTTTGAACTGTAGCTATAATGTAGACAAACTCCCTGTAAAACTGTCCACCTTCCACCAGCAGGTCCTTTTAGCATGGTGTCTAATTTACAAGCATAACTTCTCACCTCACAGATACCTAATCTGGAATAACAGAGATATATTATATAAAAACAAATCCCTCTTCTTTGAGAGTTGGGTACTTAATCAGATTCTGCTGGTGGATCAGCTGTTTAATGGAGAGGGGCATCTTTTCACTTACAGTGAGTTTTTATCAACATATAACATTCCTGTTACGCCAAGAGAATTCACGATCGTATTTGACGCCATTCCATCAGGCACGATAATGCTGTTTAGATCTGCTGGTAGACTTCCTCCTACTGCTGTCCCCCTCCCCGATGTGGCTGAGTCACCAGTTGGAAAAATCTGCTTTTCTCAACTTCCTCGAAATAATAAGAACGTCCGTGCTTTATTTCAGAGAGAAATTGTTTCAACTCCAATGTTACATTTTTGGAACCGATTTGTTAATGATATTGACTGGAAAAGGTTTGGATGATTCCTCACAAATACCTGATAGTGAACAAGGTGAAAGAAGTATCGTTTCGAATAATTCACAGATATTACCCTGCCAGTCATTACATGCTGAAATTTAAAGAGACAATGATGCAAAACTGTTCTTTTGTGGGAGATCACCCAGAACTGTTGTACACCTTTTTGGTATTGTTCATACCCCAGAAGATTTTGGCAACTCTTCAGCAGATTATCATTGACCGTATCTATAAAGACTTTGCCCTATTATGGAAAATGGTTTATTTTGTTTTATAGAAATCATAGTAAAGAAAAGATGTTTTTATTATAAATTTACTAATCCTTTTGGCCAAATTTCATATCCCAAATGTAAATTCAGTTCTAAAAAACCTAATTTTATTCTTTTTTCCCATGAGGTTGTGCATTATATAATCTGATTTCGGGCTCTCATAACAGAAGGCAGCTAAAACTGTTAGTATTTGGTCCTCCTTGTCTCTCTAGTGACCTTTAAGCTTCCCCTGGCAAATTGTATTGTATTGTATTGTATGTTTGTTGTGTTTGTATCTTTTACTTTGTTGTTGTGGTGTTCTGTTTTGTATTTTTTGAAATAAAGATGGCATTTAAAATAAAATAAATAAATAATAGTAACAAACAATTTACCCCACACTTTATTTTGTCAGTGTGTGGGCAATATTCTATGAAATAATACTATGTGTGTGTGTGTGTGTGTGTGTGTGTGTGTTGTGTGTGTGTGTGTGTGTGTGTGTGTGTGTACCTGTGTATGCATGCAGAGCGTGGTGCCCAGGTTGATGGGGGCCCATCAGGGCCGCATGTTCCCGGGATCTCCTCCTCTTCCTCCAGGGCCTTGAACCCCTTATTCTCCTGATCCCCTGACTCTGCTCATCGATTCCGCTACAGTCACATGCTTATTTCACAGAAATATCCAAAACTTTCATTACTAAATTATTTGAATACAGTTAAATAATATAATGGGTTTTTTTTATCTACAACACTAAAACCCTCCGAAATGACACAGGGTCCAACATAGTCAGCTAGTAAATACAATCCTCCATCAAAACAGTATTAATATTTATAATTTAATTTAAATAATTTTCCAAACATTGCTTCATGCATATGTTTAGTCTCATTTAAACCCATGTCATGTAGGCTACTTAAAGTTAGAGTAGCTTATTGAAGTATCTTGGTATATGGATTGATGAAAAACATACATGGAAGAATCAAAGTGAGAATATTGAGACCAAATGTGAAAGCTGTTACATTTCTACATTTACATTTATCTGAGTTTACTCCTCTCGTCCAGGTGGAGGCGGTGGAGGACACAGCTACACAGGTGGTTGGTGCTGGTTTTCATGGCAACGAGGAAATAAGCAGGCAGTGAAGAAGCTGCTGTAACATAGTGGAACATAGTTGTTGAGCGTGTGTGTTACCCAGCTGTGTGTTAAACAGTGAAGGAGTGGAAAAAGACTGGGTCCCGCTGGATTACTCAGGCTGCACTACAGCGTCTATTCACAGGCACGATCCCACTACTGAGCGGCACGGGGGCTTTGGCCTGCTCCGTGTCCGACCTGGGCCGGTGCACCCTCCTTAGACCACCTGGTGGTCCGGGCTCCCCCAGGACCACCATATGGATACCGAAATTAGTGCGGACACCCGATCGGCATAGTCCGCTGCAGCTCAGAGCTCCTGAGCTCAAACGATCCGCCAGCCTCAGCCTCCCGGGAACTGGGATTACAGGCGCGCGCCACCGCACCCGGCGACAACTCACCTCATTCATAGAGGATTTGGGAATTACGAACGTGACGTCATCAGGGAGCACGCTCCAGCGGCGTCTAGTGACGAAAATAAAACGGACCTTTACTTCACTATCTATTAGACAGCTTGCTAAAGGCTCCCAGGTACCCTGAGATGACCACAGCATGCAGAAACCGGAGCACCCAGGGGAGACCCACAAGAACACAGGGACAATCTGCAAACCCCAGGACCAGACGTTATTGCCCGGATTGGTCCATGTTGTCAGTCTGATGGGCTGTATATGTCTTTAGAATCCCACGGTCCGTAAAGTGTACTGATGATGACCCTCTGACTCAATAATCCCTATTTCTTAGTGACAAACAATTTACCACACTTTATTTTGTCAGTGTGTGGGAAATTATTCTATGAAATAATACTGTGTTGTGTGTGTGTGTGTGTGTGTGTGTGTGTGTGTGTGTGTGTGTAAGTGTGTGTGTGTGTTGTGTGGTGTGTCCCATCAGGGCCGCATGTTCCCCGGGATCTCCTCCTCTTCCTCCAGGCCTTGAACCCCTTATTCTCCTGATCCCCTGACTCTGCTCATCGATTCCGCTACAGTCACATGCTATTTCCCAGAAATTTACAAACTTTCATTACTAATTATTTGAATACAGTTAAATAATATAATGTTGTTGTTTTTTTATCTACAACACTAAAACCCTCCGAAATGACACAGGGTCCAACATAGTCAGCTAGTAAATACATCCATCAAACAGTATTAATATTTATAGTTTAATTAAATAATTTTCCAAACATTGCTTCATGCATATGTTTAGTCTCATTTAAACCATGTCATGTAGGCTACTTAGAGTTAGAGTAGCTTATTTAAGTATCTTGGATATGGATTGATGAAAAACATACATGGAAGAATCAAGTGAGATATTGAGACCAAATGTGTGAAAGCTGTTACATTTAATGAGGTGTGTGGTGAGAGAAAATGGTGAGTGGATTCCAGGGCTTTAATGAGATCCTTGGGTTGTGGTTGCAGGTGTGAAGCAGCAGCCAGACGTCATCTAGAAATACATGACAGCATAGAGAGCCAGACTAGTTTGGCCGCAGTCATCATCGTGCATACCTAACTTGATGAGTTGTTTTAGTGGAAGAACCCTTTAATGACTTCATGTGCAACCTTGATGGCTCTTTGTAAAATTAGAGTCATGCTTTTTTATAACCTTCCATTTTTAAAAAAGCCAACGGTCGTTTTCACATGATGCTGATATCAGACTCACTCACTGACAGCATCAACCTCACGAGATAGAAAAAAGACACTGTTGTTGTTTGGGATCTGATGATTAAACCTGGAAGAATTATTAGGTAAATTGTTGGATGTGATTTGAACTGAAAAAAATCACTGACTGGCTGAATAAAACCCTGTTAGTCTGCTGTATCTGTGATGGTGTGGCTGAGATTAGTCATTACTCCTCTCGTCCAGGTGGAGGCGGTGGAGGACACAGCTACACAGGTGGTTGGTGCTGGTTTTCATGGCAACGAGGAAATAAGCAGGCAGTGAAGAAGCTGCTGTAACATAGTGGAACATAGTTGTTGAGCGTGTGTGTTACCCAGCTGTGTGTTAAACAGGAGAAGGAGTGGAAAAAGACTGGGTCCCGCTGGATTACTCAGCTGCACTACAGCGTCTATTCACAGGCACGATCCCACTACTGAGCGGCACGGGGGCTTCGGCCTGCTCCGTGTCCGACCTGGGCCGGTGCACCCCTCCTTAGACCACCTGGTGGTCCCGGGCTCCCCCAGGACACCATATGGATACCGAACTTAGTGCGGACACCCGATCGGCATAGTCCGCTGCAGCTCAGAGCTCCTGAGCTCAAACGATCCGCCAGCCTCAGCCTCCCGGGACTGGGATTACAGGCGCGCGCCACCGCACCCGGCGAGAACTCACCTCATTCATAGAGGATTTGGGATTTAAGGACGTGACGTCATAGGGTGCCCACACTCAGCGGCGGTCTAGTGACGAAAATAAACGTGCCTCAGAGTTTAGAGGCTGATCTGTTAAACTATGGAGAGATTAGTTCTTTATTACATGCGATATAATAAATG
>NW_022602944.1:50000-72482 GCF_008692095.1 Etheostoma spectabile | reverse complement strand
AGAAGTAACATGCAGTGAAACAATATTAAACTTTAACTTTTAAACTTGACTGAGTAAAAACTCTAATATGGTGATCTGCACAGTAATTTCACGTGTTTGAGGTTGAGGTGATACTGGTGGTGTCCCATCTTTTCCACAAGTTCATCAATGTTCGGGGTAAGGCTCTGAGCTGAGTAAATCCTCAGAATTGAGTGGAGGTGTTCAGCAGTAAGTCGACTTCTGTGTGATGTTTGTTTCAGGTTCATCAAAGAAAACAGTGTTCACACAGGTATGTGCTGCAAACATAGACAACGTTTGAGCAGCCTGGATGCGCAGCTGGGGCATTGTGTCGTGGAGGAAACGGGCGAACTCCGCAGCACCCACTGCCGCATAATTTGCCCTCAGTGCATCATGGGCATTGGAGGTCAATCACTCCATTTGGAGGTTTGGTGGTGAGCTTTCCACGTCAACAGCAATGGGTTACCGAGCAGTTCCAACCTGCTTTTTTGTGCTTCAAAGTCAGCAAATCGGCGTCGAAAGTCAGCGGCAAGCATACCTATTTTATCAAACTGTGCGCTCGGGGACGCACTGGTAGAGAGCTTCTCTTTCATGGTCTGGCAGCTGGAAAGTGGCTCAAATTTTCTTTCCGCATCTGCGTCTCGTCGCCCACAGAGTCAGTTTGGTTTTAAATGCCTTCACTGTACTACATATCAGAGATGACATGATCCCGACCCTGCAGCTGCCAGTTCATTGCATTCAGATGACTCGTAATGTCACACAGAAAAGCCATTTCACACAGAAAACATTTCGTCTCGGAGTTGTGTTGTGTCTTTCGCTTTGCTGTCCAAGAACAGACAAATCTCCTCACGAAGCTCGAAACATCTTTGAAGCACCTTTCCCTGGCTTAGCCATCGCACCTCTGTGTGATAAGGCAATCACCATGCTCCGTTTCTAACTCCGTCAGAATGCCTTGAACTGGCGGTGATTCAAACCTTTGGTTGGCTCTGATAAAGTTAACTGTGCGCGTGATGATGCTCATTACATGCTCCATTTTCAAGGCTTTACCGCACAACGCTTCCTGGTGTATGATACAATGATAAGCTGTCAGCTCACCTGTCGCGTTTTCCTCTTGCATCTTTTCCCGTATCTTCGCCACCAGTCCCGCTCCTGTGTCCACACATCGCAGGTGCTCCGTCGGTTGTCAACCCACGAGTTTTTCCCAAGGCAGCCCATCTCATTTACACATCTTGACACCTCTTCATACAAATCATGCCCGTAGTTGTGCCATGCATAGGACGTAAAGCCAAAAACTCCTCTATCACGCTTAGGCTGGAGTCCACTCCGCGGATGAAAATTGACAACTGGGCAATGTCAGAAATGTCGGTGCTCTCATCCACAGCCAAGGAATATGCAATGAAATCTTTTCCCTTTTTCACAAGCTGCTCTTTTAGATTGATGGACAACTGGTCTACTCTCTCGGCAATGGTGTTTCTCTGCTCAGACTCCATTTAAAAAGAGTTGCCTTTTTCTGGGCAAACTTCGTCACAACTTTAATCATGCAGTTTTGATGAAATCCCCCTCCGTAAATGGCCGGGCTGATTTAGCGTCTCTTCTGCCAAAATAAAACTGGCCTGACAGCAGCTGGCCTTGTGATTTGGCTTTTTTGAACAGAGCCTGTCGAGATTTGAGGCCTCGTTTTAATTCCTCTGCTTTTGTAGCCTTTGTTCCATGTCCATATTCTTGTTTTTGTCCGCGTGTTTCGTTTCATAATGTCGTCTCAGATTACACTCTTTCAGTACCGCCACACTTTCTCCACACAGAAGACACACAGGTTTCCAGCTACCTCCGTGAACATATACTCCGACTCCCACCTTGTTTGAAACCCCCGGTTCTCAGTGTCCACCTTCTGTTTTGCCATTTTTGATGGGTATCTGAAAGTTAATTTTACTGTGATGCTGACGACTGCTGTGCCAAATAAATTTAATGAAGCAGCCTACTGCTCGGTGCGTCACCGTTGCATTGTGGGAAATGTAGTATTGGTGTGTGTAAAAGATCTGCGGGCTGCGGGCCGGTTCTAATAATAAATCAAGATCATCCCAGGGGCCGTAAAAAACCTTCTCGCGGGCCGGATGTGGCCCGCGGGGCTTGACTCTGACATATGTGCTTTAGGTAATGTAGCTTGTGTGGACAATACCACATTACTTGCTCAATAAAAGAGGTAAACCTCTGAAAAGCTGTTTGATTCAGAAACCAGTGACGCTACTGAGAAGTAGTTAAACTAGTACCGTTACTGCCCAATACTGCTGGAGATACAAGTTTGATTTAGCAACAACACAACCCAAGCTAAAACAAAAGGTCAACTGGTGCCCCTCATTGCTAATGTCTACCAGGGACATTGGTTCCAAATTACTTTACTGCAGTAGACCTAGTCCAGCAACATAGAGACAACATGATAACCCCTACAGATACAAGTGCAATGTAAAAATCTGATAATTAAGAAAGGTAATGCATCAGACAAACTATGTTCCACAGACATTCTCTAAATGTGGACATAGTTTCTAGTTTAAGATAGATCTCTACAGCGGAACCTCACTAACTCACTCTCTGTTTTTTTGTTCTAGAAACAGAGAGAAACAGCTGACAGCGGACATCACCGCTGTCCCCACTGTGACAGAACCTTCACATCAAGATATTTTAAGATCATCAGATAGTTTACAATATAGAGAAGCCTTACAGCTGTGATCAATGTGGGGCAGCTTTTACACAACAGAGCACCCTAAAAAGCCATCAACGCATTCACACTGGAGAGAAACCTTACAGTTGTGAACAATGTGGGGAAAGCGTTTTCTCAGAGTAGTAACCTTAGAAAACACCAGCGCATTCACACTGGAGAGAAGCCGTACTGGTGTGAACAATGTGGGAAAACCTTTTCTTGGAGTGGTCACCTTAAAAGACACCAGCTCATTCACTCTGCCTCGTTGTGAACATGTTTCAGAGCCAAGCTGTTTCCTCCTCCTCCTCATGCCCTGATAGCTGTGTTGTTATATTCTGATCTTCTCTCCACATTGAAGGCTGACCAGCAGTAACTCTATCTTCTGAACAGCATGTATGTTGTCATGGCTACGACTACATATTACGCTCCCTCCCTTTGAAGGGGTCGTCCTGTCATTCATGTAATAGTTTTAACCCTCTGCTTTGAACCGTAGTGGACTCAGTTCTGAGACGCAGGCAGCACAGTTGCTTTTCACCGACTGCAAGACCCAGGCGGACCCAGCAGAGCATGCTGGGAAACGCCGGCCTCTCAGCTGATCTAACAGCTGATTGGTTCAGAATCGACTTAACATGATGATGTTTTTATAAACTTTTTATTGATTTTGAATTGGAGGGATTTTAACTGCTATTAGTTTAATTTGAAGGTGTATTCTGTCCAGAACACATGTTGTGTGGCTGATAGTGACGTTTAGAAGTCAGAGAGACTAAATCTGTTCAGATTACAGATCATCTCCAGTCTGTTGTTTATTAAAATCAGCAACAGATCACATGTAGAGCTTTTTGAGAGCTACTCTGTCATAATAAAAACAACTAGAGACTGTGTACCAGCTGATATATGGGTCTGATAACATTTTATTAAATCGGACCACAGTGTTCCTGTCACTTCTGTCCAGCCTGAAGGCTGCGGAAACATCTGGAAACTGTCCGACTTGGGAGCGGATTCTGGTCCCCGTCCCCCGGCTCTCGTCCCCTTTACAGGCGAGGCGCAGCTCGTCTCCAACGAGCCTCATGTGAGCTGTCCCGCTCTGTCCTCTACAACTCAAGGGACAGATGTGCAGACAGTGACTATTGAGTCTTGTAACTGCGAGGTATTTTCCGACTAAATAACACAAATGAGTATAACCTTTATAGTAACCAATAGAAATAATTAGGTACTTTTCAGACAATTATGGAACTGGTTAAGTAGAAGTAAAGAATGTGATGTATTTGGTGTAACAATTACAATGTAATCAACTAAAATATGATTATAACCAGAAGACAGAATGAAGGAGGTTATGATTTTAAATGAGATTATGAATAAGCATGTGATGAAATGTGTGTGTAGAGAATAAGGGAAGTGAGAGGGAGATGTTAGGACACGCCCAGAGCAGGAAGGGAAATGTGTGTGTAGAGCAGAGATGTGTGTATCTGAAAATGTGTGTGTATGTGAGGAAAGTTAGAGATGTGTGTTCCAAGAAAGATGTAAAAAAGGAAGACAAAGAGCGAACAGCGTTATTCCTCGGCGGATCTCAGAAGGCAATGGACTGGACCCAGAACAGCACCGGACCACAGGACCTCAAATAAAAGATTGGGATTTGAACAGCAAACAGCTGGAGAACACTTCAGAAATCCTCTTCAGTGGATTTTATGGGACAGACCACAGAGGGTAACCACGACGACCAGTCCAACTGACTTGCCTTGACTTTGACTATAAATATGAGTTTATCGGGTTTTTCTATTCTCTGATTTTGATACTCTCTGCTTTTAGAACAGAAAGGGAAAAGATTATTTCTGTATTCTGTACTTATTTTTTGATTATTCACTAAATAATAAAACTACCTGAGCTTGTTGGGAGCTAGGAGACCAAAAGACTTGTATTCCTGATTTTAGTCATTTAATTTCTCTCTCTCACCCCTCAGCTTTCCGAGGGCAGAAGTTCCCCTCCTGTGACGGTAGTTAAGACTCTAGTAAAAATAAATAAAACTAACTAATTATTACTACATATAATTTTACTAATTCATTTTAAAAAGTGTTAAGTTAGCAAATCACTATGTGTCAATTAATATAGTCCTAACCATCCGCCCTGCTGATAGTAACGGGTGTTATTATACGGCAGAAGTGGGCATAGTAGGAACGGCGGGGGGGGGGGGGGTTACTGAGGGGAAGGTATAAAAGACGGGGGGGGGGGGTTACTGAGGGGAAGGTATAAAAGGAGTTAGCCCTCAACCAAACGAGAGCGATACGACGCCTCAGTAACTGTCACACCGTTCGACACGACGGCTGAGGATTTACAAAAACTATTTGAGGGATTTGGACAAAGCCTCAAGTTTCTTAAGGATCCTCCAGCTCAGCTCATCAAGAGATGAAGAAGCTGCTGGAAGCCGAGCTGAAGAGGGTCCAGCAGTAGGCAGTGGATGTGACTCTTGATCCTGATCCAGCACATCCTGAACTCATCCTGTCTGATGATGGGAAACAAGTGAATCATAGTGATGTATGGAAGACAATTCCAAAAAGCGGTTTTCTAATCGTACCAGTGTTTTAGGAAAACAGAGTTTCTCTTCAGGCAGATTCAACTTTGAGGTCCAACTTAAAAGAAAGACTAAATGGAGTTTAGGAGTGGCCAGAGAGTCGGTCAACAGGAAGGGAGACATCACACTGAGGATGGTTACTGGACGATATGTTGAGAAATGGAAATGAGTACAAAGCTCTTGCTGACCCTCGAGTCCTTCTCTCACTGAAGTCTCCTCCTCAGAAGGTGGGGGTGTTTGTGGACTATGACGAGGGTCTGGTCTCCTTTTATGACGTAGATGCTGCAGCTCTTATCTACTGCTTTACTGGCTGCTCCTTCACTGAGAAACTCTTCCCATTCTTCCATACTGGTAATAATGAAGGTGGTAAAAACTCTGCCCCTCTGATCATCTCTCCTGTCAGAGTAAACTAATCAGAACCAGAATACTGTCTCTTCATTTCAGATTGTCTCAGTGAAGAAATTAAACACAACTCAGTTGATCTATTTATATAGTAACAGCGTATGGTTACATTAAAGGTTACTGTTCTCTCATAATGTTAAGATAACAACATTAATCATACAGTTAACCAGCTAGCACACCATATAAGGTAACGTTAGCATTCATCCAAGTGAAACTAGCTAACATTACATTAATATTGGATGGCATCAACGGCCACTGCACTGTTTATATGCAGCGCGACAGCGAGGGAGCTTTTTGTCAGATGTCTGGAGATAAATAGCATTGAAAAGTAAATTTCTACTAGTTATATACACTAATTTGTCTGTTAAGTACCTGCTGTAGTCACTAGAAAGAAAAGCTGTTTGTTGACACTATACCCAAAAACAATGGTGATGGTCATATACTGGATAGTTACCACGGCAACATCCACTTCACCGTCTACTCAGTCCCCCCCCCCCCCCCCCCACACACACACACACACACACAAGATGATCAGACAGAGGAACAAGTCGTATCTTGGTGTTGTACAAGTTTTATTTAGGCAGTTTCATCTCTCTATTTGGGGTGGGGGGGGGGGGTGAGGGTAATACAGAGGAGATCTGGACCTCCGTGTCCTTTAATGGTAGATACGGCCATGGTTGAAAGATTCTGTTGCTAAATGCTATTGAAGTATAGTGTAAATATAGAGTACAGTAGGAACATAAAGTACAGCGTGAACATGAGTGGCATCAGTGAATAAATAGATATTGCACATGGAACTGAGTAATTATTGCACATAACTGTCCAAGAATATTGAGATTCAGATGTAGACGTGTGTGTTATTAGTCCAGTTGTGACTCTCTAAGTGTGTAATGCTGGAGGAGGAGTTATATAGTCTGATAGCCACAGGCAGCAATCACCTTCTGGGGCCCTATTTGGGTGGGGGGGGGGGTCTCAGCCAGTGTGCTGTCGAGTGGGGGGGGAGTCGTAGATAGTATTATGAATAGCATTCTCCTCTCACTTATTTCATTTATTGATTTATTTCTATTTGCTGTGTTGATTGATTTACACTTCATAGTTACCAGGTTGTATTATATGTATCTGATTACATCATCAACACATTAATTTGATGCATCATAACACACGTTATGTAGACGATATCTATTTAAACCTCTGTTAAACCCACAGACATTTATTATAACTTCCAGAAGAAATCAGTTTCTAAAGACACCAAACATGTCAAGATGAAGTTTGAGTTCATTCGCAAACAAATGATGCAAAACATCCACATTTATTAATATTTGATGAGCAGCCCCAGAAAACATATAGCTGAATATTTGATTGTGTGATGAAGCTTCATTTAAGAGTGAGGCCTATTCCATCCCATAATGTCTCCAGAACACAGTATGTGTCCTTGTTATACCGGGTAGAAAAAGTTAATGGATGGTTCTATCTTGTGTGAAAAGTCTTTTGGATAATTACTGGTCACTTTGGCCATTTTTTATTGGTTTCATGAATTCTGTAAGATGGTTTATGAGTCAAAGAAATGTGTAAATATGTGATAGTAGAATAAAAAGTGTAAAATAAAGCAGGTGTTGAACACAAGGCCTGAGGAAGCAGTGACTTCATCACTAGAGGAAATGTTCAGGAAGCAGAGCTTTGTCAGCACTGCTGGTCTTTAATAAAAACTGGTCTACACAACAGGATGGGGACATGGTCTAATCAAATCTAGTTCAGATATCTAGAACGTTCTTTCTCTCTATGAAGAATTAAATACAGATATCTGCAATAAATATCCAGTCTAGCTACTAAATATTAAAACAGCCACTTGTACTATTTAAGGATTTAAATGTAGTTTTGACTAATTAAAGTTGGAGATATCTTGAAAAACAATTTCTACCAGTAAGAATGTTATTGTGCATATCTTTAATTACCATCCTGACTAGTTAGAATATCCCTTTGACCAGGAGAAATGCTATTATTAATATCTAAATGTAACTACAGATAGGAGTGTGGTTTGATTAAATGTTAAACGGCCTGCCGTAGCACCTGAGACCTTCTTCCTGTTTTCATCTCTAGATGTTCTGCAGAGCTTCTTCTAGCGGGGAACGTCTGACAATAACAACAACTTTAGTTTTCTATGGTGGAAGTTGACTTTATTGTTTAAATATGTTGTATAATCTCTCTGAAAGAGTCCAACAACAATAATTGATGAGTGCGGGGTCTTAATTTAAACTCTGAACATCTGAGAGCTGACGGCCGTCCTCATGTCCCAGCTGGTCTCCATGACTCCCTGCTCCACTGCAGCAGCAGAACAGGCCTCCATGTAGACCACTAACTGGTGCTGGGATCCAGAACCACCATTAGATGGATCCCAACACTAAGGAGTGATGAGACAGAGGGCGTTTCTCAATCTGTGTTCTTCTATGGACTTGTGTCCTTGTGTCCTTGTGTTCTTGTGAAACGTCATGTTTGGGCCAAAGTTCTGACCCAATACACAAGTTAGCATTTGGCCAAGAACAGTTAAAATCCCCGGATGTGATCTCGACACGCCCATTTTACCGAGGATACATTGGATGGTGACTTGTGTGAACTTGGCCGGGCCGGTATCCCAGCATTCAATTTGGGTGTAAAGCGCTTACGGTTTCCGGTACACATATTTTCACAATTTACGTCTATTATTAAATCAATAAATTAATTTTTAAGATGTTTTAAGGCGAGAAATTAGCGGTGTAGATTTTGAACATAGGCAGTTCAACGAAAATTGATGGTGAATTAAAAAAGCCTTCAGAGTTTTGAAAGCTCCGCAAACCCCGGCGGGCGAGCTTGCTACGCCAGCCGGGAATGACTCTCGCGAGCCGGTCAGTCAGTCAGCTCACAGACCCCTCTGGCCCCACGTCTAGACAGACCCCTCTGGCCCCACGTCTAGACAGACCCCTCTGGCCCACGTCTAGACAGACCCCTCTGGCCCCACGTCTAGACAGACCCCTCTGGTCCCACATCTAGACAGACCACTCTGGCCCCACATCTAGACAGACCACTCTGGCCCCACATCTAGACAGACCACTCTGGCCCCACGTCACCTGGAGAATGCTGAAGAGTCTAATGACCTCTAACTCCAGTCTACACAGCAGCAGGTCATGTAGACCAGACTCTAACTCCAGTCTACACAGCAGCAGGTCATGTAGACCAGACTCTAACTCCAGTCTACACAGCAGCAGGTCATGTAGACCAGACTCTAACTCCAGTCTACACAGCAGCAGGTCATGTAGACCAGAATCTAACTCCAGTCTACACAGCAGCAGGTCATGTAGACCAGACTCTAACTCCAGTCTACACAGCAGCAGGTCATGTAGACCAGACTCTAACTCCAGTCTACACAGCAGCAGGTCATGTAGACCAGACTCTAACTCCAGTCTACACAGCAGCAGGTCATGTAGACCAGACTCTAACTCCAGTCCACACAGCAGCAGGTCATGTAGACCAGACTCTAACTCCAGTCTACACAGCAGCAGGTCATGTAGACCAGACTCTAACTCCAGTCTACACAGCAGCAGGTCATGTAGACCAGACTCTAACTCCAGTCTACACAGCAGCAGGTCATGTAGACCAGACTCTAACTCCAGTCTACACAGCAGCAGGTCATGTAGACCAGACTCTAACTCCAGTCTACACAGCAGCAGTTCATGTAGACCAGACTCTAACTCCAGTCTACACAGCAGCAGGTCATGTAGACCAGACTCTAACTCCAGTCTACACAGCAGCAGTTCATGTAGACCAGACTCTAACTCCAGTCTACAGTCTTCTTCCTTAAACTCGTGCCAGCATCACTGTTATTCTTTTACAGGTGTGGTTTCAAAAGAACTGATAAAAACACTTAATTGGATAACATGTCTGTCTGTGTGTGTATGTTGTGTGTCTGTCTGTGTGTGTATTCTCACTACTCCACCTTCTTTTTACAGAGTCATCAATCTAGTGTAGCGTCAGCCTATCAGCAAACAGCATTCACATTCTCTCAAATGTTTTATGTGTTGCTTTTATTGCTTTGTCTGTTTCTAATGTGCTATATGTGCTGGTTGTACTGTGAAGTGTCATCGAGTACAATGTAAAGCACTATATAAATAAAATGTATTATTATTATTGTTATTATTATTATTATTATGAGCGGTGGTGAAGAGGCGGAGCCACACTGGACAGACAACAGTCCAACGTCTCTGTCCTTGGAATGAAAGTCGAGGTCTGTACATGTTGTCATGAGTTAACTCGCCTGTTTTTGGGCTTCAGAGTTCCTGCAGTTTAAACTCTTTGGAGCTCCCACCTGTAGTACAGTATAAGGCCTTTTATCTTTGAGCCCCTGCCCCCCAAAATGTCTGCACGTCCCTGCTGGAGCCCTAGAACCCCCCCCCCCCCCCCCCCCATCTATATCTAAATATGAGGAAACAAAAGCTAACCACAGAGCTGCAGTAAGAGGCGGGCCAACGCTGACGGACAACATTCCTGCTCCAAACTCGAGGTGTGTCCATGTTGTTATGAGGTCAGACTGTTCCTCCCTCATTACATAATGAACCTGAAAACTGTCCAATCAGAGCGCTGACTGGCAGCCCTACAGGTCCGACCGGGTCCTGTTCTCAGGTCACATGACCTTTCTGGATATCAAGGTGTGGTGATGTGACGGATGTCAGTCAGATGAAGACAGACAGCAGCAGCATCTGTCAGTGTCTGCTGATGAAGGGACGACGTCTCTTTGACCTCATCTGAACGGGACTTTAACAGGTAACATCACACACCTTTGATGGAGAAACTCGCCTATCATTTGGGAGATTTTGGGGCTACATGATCTACTTTAAGATGAGAGCAGTGGTTCATTCTTTCAGCACTATTGTAAGATCTGAAGTAACTCAGTAATTATTCTATGATGTGGGACGTTTTGGCCAAAATGAGCCTTTTTATGTTCAGTTGATCAGATTTAATCAGCACCAGGAAACAAGTTAGATTTTAATCTCCGCTGACTTCACTGCTGAGATATGAGGGAGTGTCCCAACCAGAGCTGCTTTGATTGACAGGTGTGTGTCACAATCTTCATCCCATCAAAAGTGTCAATCTGTCTTGGTTTTGATTTGTGGACACACGTCCTCAACAACAAGATAAAAGATCCTTATTAATATTAGAGTTATTTAATCCTGAACTATAGACTGAGTGAAACCCCATCCAGAGGTTTCTGAAGGGACAAGTTGAAACCTGCAGTTTGCCATTGAGCCCTCAGGTCTCTCAGATAATGACTCTGTCTTTTCATTAGACAAGCTTATGGCGTTTTTCCACTGCGTGGTATCTTGTACATCCTGGTCTTCTTCCTCTGCACCCTGTGACAGTGCCCCCCCCCCCCCCCCCGGCTCTGCTGGCCCAGATGCATCCCAGTCGTTGTCATAAGCGTCCATGACTCTCATAAAGATTATACGAAGCCCAGCAGGTCAGAACCAGAGATTTCACCGGTCGTACATCTGTGGCGTGAATGATCTGAAACACTAACAGTACACAGGAGACATATTTTGGTGTGCAGTCATGGTTGCTAAAGTTCATGTACTTTATGTAGCGTATAGTAAATACTGACTGTGATCCTGAACACATGCAAACGTTGGCTAACGTTACCAGGAAAGTTAACTTACCCTTTTGTGTCGTCATGTCGACGTCTGAACTCCGGAGGAATTCCCAAACTCCTGTTTTTTTTCAGCTGTGATTTTTGTTGCTTCCTTCAGCTTCTTTTGAAACAAATTTTTTCTTCTGGCTGTGGCGAGTAGCCACATGCCAAGAATCAAAAACAACACACCTCCAACGTGCTGTTGGGAGTCGCGTTGGCAGTTTCCATTTCTATCCCTCTAACATCGGGCCGCTCGCCCACATAGACTGTAAAGACGAGGGATGTTTGGCCAGGAGTTTGGTGATTTGGGCGTTACCATCTTGGTTTTTAAAAACTGGAGGTGACGAGAGGGCGGACGTAGGGAGGAGGATGCGGCCAAGCCAGTGATGTTTACATTGATCGGAAATGTTAGGCTCGTTGGAGATGAGCCAGGTCTGCACAGAATTAATCGCCGCCCGTTGCATGCTGGGTAGATTTGTGTCCGACTTGATCCCGACTTGCTCTGACGTACGAGCCCGTCTGTACGTCAGACAGTAGGCAACACACGTAGGCAACGACAATCTCACGAGAGCATGGTGGTTGCAGGTCTAAGACGCAGGCGGCGCAGTTGCTTTTCACTGACTCCAAGACCCAGGCAGACCCAGAGCATGCTGGGAAACGCCTCTCAGCTGAGGCTCATATGCAAAACATTTCAGAAACGCAAGATCAAGAAACTAACTTGAATTGAAAATATTAATAATAATAACAATAATAATAATAATAGGCCTTACTCTTCCCTTTTCTAATTTAAAACTATTTGTTGAACTATGCGTGCGATGTGATCATGAGAACATTCGTTGCCTCTGGCCCGATACACATTTAACCCTTGCATTGTCTTCCCGTCCACCGTTCACTCGTCCTCCCTCGTCAGAACTGACTGATCTGGTTTCTCTGGTTATAAAGAATGAAAACGTACCTCCTGATTCTGACTGACATCTTCTTAGCCAAGTTCATTCCAACTCATTTGAACTAGTTTTGAACTTACTTTTTGCATTCATGGTCAATAAAGTGTAAAATACGTAATTTCTGCGTAAAATGAGGAGAAAGTATTAGTTGTTTTGGTTTATAATAGACTGATATATGTCAGATATTAGCCAGGATATCACCAGGGGAAAACAAACTGATGCTTTTCTTCCACAAACAAAAAGAGCAAACCTATTTTGTGAAGAATTGTCTTGAAAACGGGTGAAATTGGACTCAAGGACAACATGAGGGTTAATGAAAACTCAGTAGGCCTACCCCAGGGCCCTGCTGCACTAAAGTAGAACAAAGATATCCAGGATAAGGGAAGAAGAGCAGCTTGACTTAGTGAGATCCGCTCATCGCAGCTTAATCGCTTACACAGCCCGGCTGTTGGCTCGGCTGTCTGTTAGCCCGGCTGTTAGCCTGTCTGTTAGCCTGGCTGTTAGTCTGTCTGTTAGCCTGGCTGTTAGCCTGTCTGTTAGCCTGGCTGTTAGCCTGGCTGTTAGTCTGTCTGTTAGCCTGTCTGTTAGGCTGTCTGTTAGCCTGTCTGTTAGCCTGGCTGTTAGTCTGTCTGTTAGTCTGGCTGTTAGCCCGGCTGTTAGCCCAGCTGTTAGCTCACTCTGGACCAGGCCATCCACAAAGAATAAATCTCCATGGTTACTTGGCTGAGTTTAATTAAACCTGGTTTTGTGCAACCGAGTCAAAGCTAAATTCATCCAGGATAACTTGAATATCCCGGATTAATCCCTTATCCTGGTTTTGTGGAACAGGCCCCTGGTTAACAATGATTTCCTGGTAAAATGAAGGTTTGGGTTTCAATTTTCTTTCAGTTTGACAAAACTTTGTGATTTCCGCAGGAAGCCACGATGACGGCAGTGGATCTTTTCAACACTTTGGAGAATTTAAAGGAAGAGGAATTTATGACATTCAAATGGTATCTACAGCAAGAAGTCCTGGAAGGCTTCCAACCCATCAAAGTGTCCAAGCTGGAGAAGGCAGAAATGCAGGACACGGTGGATGTGATGGTGAACACCTATCGGCTAGAGGGAGCTCTGACGGTGACCAAGAAGGTTTTAGAGAACATCAGCAGGAATGATCTGGTCCAGAGTCTGCCAGACACCGACTCAGGACCACAAGGTCAGTCCCCCTTTTTTTTAATAAATTTTTTTCTCACACAAAATGACAAGCATACATATAAACAACACATACTTTAGGAAGACACATTAGGAGATGCTCTGGCAGTTTCCCTTCTAACCGATGATCATGTCCTCGCCTCCTGTCTCCAAACATTCCTTCTTCCGTCTTAAAAGAAGAGAACCTGAGTAACCTGTAGCAATAAGCACATACCTTTATTGTCAAGTGTACTGTAGTAAGTACAAAATACAATTATATAATACAATTAAGTTAAGAGGAAAAAAATGAATAAACCAATAAAAGAGGTAACTAGAGTTCTGACAATGTCTGTGTTACTGGTAACCATTTTTGATCAAACCGGTCTGACTTGAGCTGCAACCTCGCTGTGATTTCCTCCATGATGAACCCAGTTTTTACCCTTTCTCTCCATTCCCTTATACTGGGAGGTTGTGGCTTCAACCAAGAGGCTGTGATTGTTTTCTTTGCTATTAAAAGTAGAATTCTTAGTGAGGAAATAAAGTTCCCATCTATACGCATATGTATGGTGCTGGATCTAACTTAAAGTCAATACCCAAAACATGTGCTATTTCCTTTTGAATATTCTTCCAATAATCTGAAATTTTCGGGCAATCCCAAAATATATGTGTAAAGTCCCCTACCAAACATCTCTCCCAGGTATAACTGTATTTTGATGTAATAGATGGGGTGTTAAAATACCTCATTTTGATCTTCCAATCCAACTCCCTCCATGTTGGGCTGCTAGTTACCTTATGTCCTGCTCTGAAGGATTCTTCCCAGTGTTCATCTGTTATTAGAATATTTGCTTCCAATTCCCATTTTTCCTTGACATCCAAATTGTTATTGTTAGATTCCAGTTGTGTTACCTCATACAATTTGGATCTAATCCCTTTCTTTGTCCCTCCCTCTGTATACGTCATCAGTAATTCTTCTAGTTTCGAGGGGATGTTAGAGATCTTCTCCCACTCCTTATGTGTCGTAAGATAGTATCTCAGTTGTAGAAACTTATAGAAATCATGGGCTGGTAAATTAAATTCTTGTGTTAACTGCTGAAATGACTTCAAGGTTTGTCCCCTAAACATTTCAGCAATATATTTTAACCCCTGTCGTGTCCATCTATTGTAGCCTGCATCCATCATACATGGTAAAAAATCAGGGTTCATTGAGATTTGGGTGGGTCTACAAATGGAGTTTGACCATATTCTCATCGTCCCCCTGATCCAGACATTGCCCACCTTCTGTGTTACTTCACTAAAAAATGGAAGCGATTCTACAGTAGGGTGACCAGACGTCCCCGGTTTTCGGGGACAGTCCCCGATTTTGGCGACCTGTCCCCGGCTGGATCTGTCCCCGGAAATGTCCCCGGATTTCACTGTGACTGACAGACCCGAAATCGAAATGAAAGAAATAAAATACTGACAAAACGTAGCAGATAGTCGGGCACCCTACACCTGCAGGCTCCAGACCGCCAGAGCCCGCGGTGCTCAGAGAGGTTTTAGAAGCCATGTTTTACGATGCTAAAATCACTGATTATTTACATGGAGTCTGGTGGGTTTAGCCAACGCAATTTTGCGGATTTCTATGTTTTAAAAAAGGATCTTAATCTTTAACAGAAAGGTCGACCTCCTTAGAAATCCTTTCCATAATGTTGTCAGACACTTAGAATATTAATCTGAGTTTGTTAGCAGCAAAACGAGCACTTTATGAACGTAAATACAAGTTGGACAATTATCCTATTAACTTCCATTGTAGCTTGTTTCTGACTGGAGCGATCTCGATTAATATGCATCAATGTTAAAGGATAATATGTCCTCAATAGATTTTATTGTATCTGATTCTCAAGGAGCTGTTGTAGTAACAAACCTGAAGCAATAAAGCAAAAGCTGTCAGTAGTTCAGTACATTACAACATTATGAAATATTAGGACTTTCTATCTTGAAATATTAAGACTTTCTATCTTGAAACATTCCCCTCTGAGGTGTAGTGGAGTGTAGTAGGAAGTAGCAGCAGGGGTGGGTCTAGGATCAGACCTTGGGGGGGGGGGGGGCTCAGCCCCTAATGAGAACAGCTCTAGGTCTAGTGTCCCCGTTTTAATTTTTACAAAAATAAAAACAGTAATTGTTTTGGAGGTAAATACGCTTCTGAGCTGAAAATGTCCCCGGATTTTGTCTGAGAAATCTGGTCCCCTTATTCTACAGATACATTTATATAATTGTGTTCCATTCCCACCCACAATGCATCTGCATCATTAGTAATCCACATAATTAGCAGCTCAGTAGTAATTTTTTTGATTGGGTAAATCCATTCCCCCCTTCTCTTTTGGTAAAATCAGTGTCTTACATTTAAATCTAGCCTTTTTCTTTTTCCTAATAAATTTAGATATAATCTTGTCTAACATTTTAAAGGTAGAGTTGAGACCATAATTGGCCATGACTGGAACAAAAACAACAGTCTTGGTAATACATTCATTCTCACAGTTTCTATCCATCAGAGTCAAAGGCAAAATCTCCCACCTGGTCAAATCTTTTTTAATATCAGTTATCAATTTCCCATAGTTTGCTTCAAATAGCTGTGACATATCAGAAGTAATAATAATACCCAGATATCTGAACCCTTTATTGGTCCATTTGAACTTGAATTTCCCCTTTAAATCAGCCGAACATTGACCTGAGAACATCATAGCTATTGATTTAGCCTCATTGGTCAGATATCCTGAAATCTCCCCATACTCGTTCAGGTTATTCACCAGGGCTGTTAATGAGGTGGAAGGTTCACTTATATATGTTAATATATCATCTGCAAATAGTGATATTTTGTGGTCTGTTCCCCCTCATCCCTTATTCCCTTTATATCTTTATTCTGTCTTATTGACTCAGCCAGTGGTTCTATACTTACAGTAAAGGACTCAGAAAGTCTCCTGGTCTGACTCCTCTTTTAAGTAGGAAAAAGTCTGAGCAACACCCATTGACTCTAATTCGTGATCTGGGGTTTGTAAACCATTTTCACCCAGTCAATAAAGGTTGTATGAAACCCAAAATTTGCTAATGATTGGTAGAGGACGCTCCGTTTTACCCTATCAGATGTCTTTTGTGCATCTAAGCTAAGCAACATGGCAGGCTGGGATCTGTTTGTGGCACATGAGATAAGATTTAATGTCCTTCTGATATTATTAGCACCTTTCCTTTTTAATTTGTATTTTCAGGATAAAAGAGTGGGTGGACATGAGAAACAAAACTTATTGAACAGATTGTTATCTCTGAAGCATGCCGGGGCCCCTGGCTTCCTCCAGGCAGGGTCACTCCCTCTCTCCCTCGATAACTCATATGGTTTTTGAACCATTCTTTGTCTGGCCCCTCACTTGAGACCACTTTGCCATGGAAGACCCTACCAGGAGCACAAACCCTACCAGGAGCACAAAGCCTACCAGGAGCACAAAGCTCCAGACACTACAGACCTCAGGTGCATAGGGACTCACAAACCTCTCCATTTAGCGGCCTTTGTCCCGTTCTAATGCCACTAGTCCATCATATATATACACTCGGCTCCATAACGCCTACAAATGCACACATTTCTTTTAAAACTAATAAGAATTGTCTTTTAAATTACATGTATTTTTTTCTCTCCCACTGTGTGTAGTTCTGGCTGCAGCCAGCAATGTGCCTGAAGGAGAACATTTAGCTCATCTGACCACGTCAGGTCTGAAAAGACATCAGCTGATCGACCCTGTAGAGAACCTGGAAGGCAGGATGTGTAGGAAGCACGATAAACCTCTGGAGCTGTTCTGTAAGACCGACCAGACATGTGTCTGCATGCTCTGCACTGTTTTAGACCACAAGACGCATGATGTTGTTCCTCTGAAAGAAGAACATGAAGGAAAGAAGGCAGATCTGGGGAAGACTGGGGCTGGAATTCAGCAGATGATCCAGAAGAGACGACTGAAGATTCAGGAGATCAAACACTCAGTGGACCTCAGTGAGGAAGCTGCAGACAGAGAGATAGCAGAAGGTGTTCAGGTCTTCACTTCTCTGAAGGAGTCTGTTGAGAGAGGCCTGAATGAGCTCATCAACACCATCAAAGAGAAGCAGAAAACAAGAGAAAAACAGGCCGAAGCTTTCATCACAGAGCTGGAACAGGAAATCTCTGAGCTGATGAAGAGAAGCACTGAGGTGGAGCAGATGTTACGCTCTGAAGACCACCTCCATCTTCTCCAGAGGGTCCAGTCCCTAAACATCCAACCACCTCCACCCACCAAGGACTGGACAGAGGTCAGCGTCCGTCCATCATCATATGAGGGGACTGTGGTGAAAGCTGTGGTTCAGCTGGAGGAGACGCTCAGTAAAGAGATGAAGAGGCTGCTTGAAGCCGAGCTGAAGAGGGTCCAGCAGTATGCAGTGGATGTGACTCTTGATCCTGATACAGCACATCCTAATCTCATCCTGTGTGATGATGGGAAACAAGTGAATCATAGTGATGTGAGGAAGAATCTCCCAGACAACCCAGAGAGATTTTCTTATTGTGTTTTTCTTTTAGCAAAAAAGAGTTTCTCTTCAGGCAGATTTTACTTTGAGGTTCAAGTTAAAAGAAAGACTAAATGGACTTTAGGAGTGGCCAAAGAGTCGATCACCAGGAAGGGAGACATTGCACTGAGTCCTCAGAAAGGTTACTGGACGATATGGTTGAGAAATGGGAATGAGTACAAAGCTCTTGCTGACCCTCCAGTCCGTCTCTCTCTGAAGTCTCCTCCTCAGAAGGTGGGGGTGTTTGTGGACTATGAGGAGGGTCTGGTCTCCTTTTATGACGTAGATGCTGCAGCTCTTATCTACTCCTTTACTGGCTGCTCCTTCACTGAGAAACTCTTCCCATTCTTCAGTCCCTGTACTAATGAAGGTGGTAAAAACTCTGCCCCTCTGATCATCTCTCCTGTCAGAGTAAACTAATCACTGATCTCATTTCAGGTATTGATTCATTTTCAATCAAGGGAACAAATGTACATATTCATATATTGTACATCTTATTTTCTACAGAATCTGTTTCCTGTGGTGACTGATTTACACTTTATTCCATTTATTATCATATGTTAAATGTGCAGCAATTCTTTACAAATGAACTCAAACTTCATCTTGACATATTTGGTGTCTTTAGAAACTGATTTCTTCTGGAAGTTATAATAAATGTCTGTGGGTTTAACAGAGGTTTAAATAGATATCGTCTACATAACGTGTGTCATGATGCATCAAATTAATGTGTTGATTATGTAATCAGATACACATTTATTAGTATTTGATGTGCAGCCACAGAAAACATATAGCTGAATATTTGATTGTGTGATGAAGCTTCATTTAAGAGTGAGGCCTATTCCATCCCATAATGTCTCCAGAACACAGTATGTGTCCTTGTTATACCGGGTAGAAAAAGTTAATGGATGGTTCTATCTTGTGTGAAAAGTCTTTTGGATAATTACTGGTCACTTTGGCCATTTTTTATTGGTTTCATGAATTCTGTAAGATGGTTTATGAGTCAAAGAAATGTGTAAATATGTGATTGTAGAATAAAAAGTGTAAAATAAAGCAGGTGTTGAACACAAGGCCTGAGGAAGCAGTGAGAACAGAAAAGCTGGTTTACACACAAGTTGGATTTCAGTCGAGGATGATCTTTATTGTTGAGAATAAAGTTGAACTTTCAGTATTAGTGCCAGACATAAAACAATAAATCAGAGATAGAAGTTGTTGTCTTTTGCATTTTGAGAATAAAGTCGAAATATTGAAAAATGTTTAGAATGAAAGTCTAAGTCCAATTTCGAGAAGTTATTGTGTCATAATGTCAGAAATAAAGTCTGTTTGTTGAGACCAAGAATGATAATGGTGTTTTTCCTAAATCAGTTCTCCTGATATCACTTTAAACTGCTGATAGATAGATAGATAGATAGATAGATAGATAGATAGATAGATAGATAGAGAGAGAAAGATAGATAGATAGATAGATAGAGAGAGAGAGAGAGAGAGAGAGAGATAGATAGATAGATAGAGAGAGAGAGAGAGATAGATAGATAGATAGATAGATAGAGAGAGAGAAAGATAGATAGATAGATAGATAGAGAGAGAGAGAGAGAGAGAGAGATAGATGGATAGATAGATAGATAGATAGATAGATAGATAGATAGATAGATAGATAGATAGATAGAGAGAGAGAAAGATAGATAGATAGATAGATAGAGAGAGATAGAGAGAGAGAGAGATAGATAGATAGATAGAGAGAGAGAGAGATAGATAGATAGATAGATAGATAGATAGATAGGCAGTTAGTTTTCTATTTGGAACAATTCAATGTAAATAAATGAAATCAAACGAGGCCTCATGCTGATTATTTGTGACTTGATTTGGTGGATTTCTCCTTCCTGCCGTTTCTGTGTTAAACTCCTTGATAAAGAACGTTTCCATCCAGTAAAAGTGCTGAGAGACTCAGATTATTATTCTAAGTGTCTGATAACATTACCTACAGAGATAGAGCTTTTAGTGAAAGAGGAAGATAAGATAAGATAATTATTTTATTATTCCCCAATGGGGAAATTACTGCACTACACTCTGTGTACACACTTTTTGTTAATACTCACACACAGGCCTGACATACACACACATGCTCAGGACCTATACATGCACTATACATGGAGAGATGTCAGAGTGGGGGGGCTGCCAGCTGAACCAGCACCCTGAGCGGTCGGGGGGGTACGGTGCCTTGCTCAAGGGCACCTGGCAGTGCCCAGGAGGTGAACTGGCATCTCTCCAGCCACCAATCCACACTCCCAACTTTTTTTGGGTCCATACGGGGATTTGAACCAGTGACCCTCCGGTTCCCAACCGGAGGTTCTCAATCCCTATGGACTGAGCTACTGCCACCCCCAAGAAGATCCTTTTAGTTTAATTTGAAACAGAAATCACCATCACCAAACCCACCAGACTCCATGTAAATAATCACTACTTTTAGTGTGTATAGAGCAGCATATCTCCACCAGACTCCATGTAAATAATCACTACTTTTAGCGTGTATAGAGCAGCATATCTCCACCAGACTCCATGTAAATAATCACTACTTTTAGCGTGTATAGAGCAGCATATCTCCACCAGACTCCATGTAAATAATCACTACTTTTAGCATGTATAGAGCAGCATATCTCCACCAGACTCCACGTAAATAATCACTACTTTTAGTGTGTATAGAGCCGCATATCTCCACCAGACTCCATGTAAATAATCACTACTTTTAGCATGTATAGAGCAGCATATCTCCACCAGACTCCATGTAAATAATCACTACTTTTAGCGTGTATAGAGCAGCATATCTCCACCAGACTCCATGTAAATAATCACTACTTTTAGCGTGTATAGAGCAGCATATCTCCACCAGACTCCATGTAAATAATCACTACTTTTAGCGTGTATAGAGCAGCATATCTCCACCAGACTCCATGTAAATAATCACTACTTTTAGTGTGTATAGAGCAGCATATCTCCACCAGACTCCATGTAAATAATCACTACTTTTAGCGTGTATAGAGCAGCATATCTCCACCAGACTCCATGTAAATAATCACTACTTTTAGTGTGTATAGAGCAGCATATCTCCACCAGACTCCATGTAAATAATCACTACTTTTAGCGTGTATAGAGCAGCATATCTCCACCAGACTCCATGTAAATAATCACTACTTTTAGCATGTATAGAGCAGCATATCTCCACCAGACTCCACGTAAATAATCACTACTTTTAGTGTGTATAGAGCCGCATATCTCCACCAGACTCCATGTAAATAATCACTACTTTTAGCATGTATAGAGCAGCATATCTCCACCAGACTCCATGTAAATAATCACTACTTTTAGCGTGTATAGAGCAGCATATCTCCACCAGACTCCATGTAAATAATCACTACTTTTAGCGTGTATAGAGCAGCATATCTCCACCAGACTCCATGTAAATAATCACTACTTTTAGCGTGTATAGAGCAGCATATCTCCACCAGACTCCATGTAAATAATCACTACTTTTAGTGTGTATAGAGCAGCATATCTCCACCAGACTCCATGTAAATAATCACTACTTTTAGCATGTATAGAGCAGCATATCTCCACCAGACTCCACGTAAATAATCACTACTTTTAGTGTGTATAGAGCCGCATATCTCCACCAGACTCCACGTAAATAATCACTACTTTTAGCGTGTATAGAGCCGCATATCTCCACCAGACTCCATGTAAATAATCACTACTTTTAGCGTGTATAGAGCAGCATATCTCCACCAGATATAGTAATAATATTAATTTCTCCTTATTTTTCTACATTATTTTAGTTATTAAAATGCTGTACATTTTTTAATAGTCAAGTGAAGTCCAAGTACCTGGAGTTGAGTCCAGTACTTGAGTCCCAGTCCACCACTAACTGATCCATTAAGTGAATGTGGAGCTGTTGTTCCCCTCCTGACCTCCAGGCGGCGGCCTTCTTTCATTTGAAACTTTAATCTGAAAAACCCTGACTTGGAGGAAAGCGGAAGTCTCGTGTCTTCCCTGTGATCTCGGGCTGGCGGCGGGATAGCTGTGTTCTTTGTTCTTAGTGAGTTTTAAGAAGACAGAGCTCCAGGTGACCCCGCACACACTCAGGTAAACTCTTCAACTACTGCTCTCTACACCACACGGGGTGTAGCGTTTGTGTGTGTGTTGTAGCGTTTGTGTGTGTGTTGTAGCTTTAGTGTGTGTGTGTTGTAGCGTTTGTGTGTGTGTTGTAGCGTTTGTGTGTGTGTGTTGTAGCTTTAGTGTGTGTGTGTTGTAGCTTTAGTGTGTGTGTGTTGTAGCGTTTGTGTGTGTGTTGTAGCGTTTGTGTGTGTGTTGTAGCTTTAGTGTGTGTGTGTTGTAGCTTTAGTGTGTGTGTGTTGTAGCGTTTGTGTGTGTGTGTGTTGTAGCGTTTGTGTGTGTGTGTGTTGTAGCGTTTGTGTGTGTGTTGTAGCGTTTGTGTGTGTGTGTTGTA
>NW_022602944.1:32500-45000 GCF_008692095.1 Etheostoma spectabile | reverse complement strand
GAGACAGCGCGGGTGAGACGGAGGAGAGGTGTGTCTCAACTCTGGCGGCCATAGCGGGAAATAGCAAGGTGGAGCGGGCGAGAGAGAGGACAGAGAGAGAGAGAGCGTGGTGGACAGAGGGAGAGAGAGCGGACAGAGGGAGAGGGAGCGTGGTGGACAGTGGGAGCGAGAGCGTGGTGGACAGAGGGAGAGAGAGGACAGCGGGAGAGAGAGCGTGGTGGACAGAGGGAGAGAGAGCGTGGTGGACAGCGGGAGAGAGAGGGTGGTGGACAGAGGGAGAGAGAGCGTGGTGGACAGAGGGAGAGAGAGCGTGGTGGACAGAGGGAGAGAGAGGGTGGTGGACAGCGGGAGAGAGAGGGTGGTGGACAGAGGGAGAGAGAGCGTGGTGGACAGCAGGAGACAGAGGACAGAGGGAGAGAGAGCGTGGTGGACAGCGGGAGACAGAGCGTGGTGGACAGAGGGAGAGAGAGCGTGGTGGACAGCTGGAGAGAGAGCATGGTGGACAGTGGGAGAGAGAGCGTGGTGGACAGAGGGAGAGAGAGGACAGTGGGAGAGAGAGCGTGGTGGACAGCTGGAGAGAGAGCATGGTGGACAGAGGGAGAGAGAGGGTGGTGGACAGCAGGCGAGAGAGAGGACAGAGGGAGAGAGAGCGTGGTGGACAGTGGGAGCGAGAGCGTGGTGGACAGCAGGCGAGAGAGAGGACAGAGGGAGAGAGAGCGTGGTGGACAGTGGGAGCGAGAGCGTGGTGGACAGAGGGAGAGAGAGGACAGCGGGAGAGAGAGCGTGGTGGACAGCTGGAGAGAGAGCATGGTGGACAGAGGGAGAGAGAGCGTGGTGGACAGAGGGAGAGAGCGTGGTGGACAGAGGGAGAGAGAGCGTGGTGGACAGAGGGAGAGAGCGTGGTGGACAGCGGGAGACAGAGGACAGAGGGAGAGAGAGCGTGGTGGACAGCGGGAGACAGAGCGTGGTGGACAGAGGGAGAGAGAGCGTGGTGGACAGCTGGAGAGAGAGCATGGTGGACAGTGGGAGAGAGAGCGTGGTGGACAGAAGGAGAGAGAGGACAGTGGGAGAGAGAGCGTGGTGGACAGCTGGAGAGAGAGCGTGGTGGACAGAGGGAGAGAGAGGGTGGTGGACAGCGGGAGAGAGAGCGTGGTGGACAGCGCAAGAGAGCGCGTGGTGGACAGCAGGAGACAGAGGACAGAGGGAGAGAGAGCGTGGTGGACAGCGGGAGACAGAGGACAGCGGGAGAGAGAGCGTGGTGGACAGCGGGAGAGAGAGGACAGAGGGAGAGAGAGCGTGGTGGACAGTGGGAGAGAGAGGACAGAGGGAGAGAAAGCGTGGTGGACAGTGGGAGAGAGAGTGGTGGACAGAGGGAGAGAGAGCGTGGTGGACAGTGGGAGAGAGAGCGTGGTGGACAGTGGGAGAGAGAGAGAGGACAGCTGGAGAGAGAGTGTGGTGGACAGAGGGAGAGAGAGCGTGGTGGACAGAGGGAGAGAGACAGAGGGAGAGAGAGCGTGGTGGACAGAGGGAGAGAGAGCGTGGTGGACAGAGGGAGAGAGAGCGTGGTGGACAGAGGGAGAGAGACAGAGGGAGAGAGAGCGTGGTGGACAGAGGGAGAGAGAGCGTGGTGGACAGAGGGAGAGAGAGCGTGGTGGACAGTGGGAGAGAGAGCGTGGTGGACAGAGGGAGAGAGAGCGTGGTGGACAGCGGGAGAGAGAGCGTGGTGGACAGAGGGAGAGAGAGCGTGGTGGACAGAGGGAGAGAGAGCGTGGTGGACAGAGGGAGAGAGAGCGTGGTGGACAGAGGGAGAGAGAGCGTGGTGGACAGAGGGAGAGAGAGCGTGGTGGACAGCGGGAGAGAGAGCGTGGTGGACAGAGGGAGAGAGAGCGTGGTGGACAGCGGGAGAGAGAGCGTGGTGGACAGAGGGAGAGAGAGCGTGGTGGACAGAGGGAGAGAGAGCGTGGTGGACAGTGGGAGAGAGAGCGTGGTGGACAGAGGGAGAGAGAGCGTGGTGGACAGAGGGAGAGAGAGCGTGGTGGACAGAGGGAGAGAGAGCGTGGTGGACAGTGGGAGAGAGAGCGTGGTGGACAGAGGGAGAGAGAGCGTGGTGGACAGCGGGCTGGACTCTGAACTCCAGGCCTGAGTGTCCCATCGATGAGGTCTCTCCTCCTCTGGAGTTGGAGGATCAGGTCTGGGTTGTGTGAGACGTCCTCTACGGGACAGCCTCGCTGTGTTGTGTGTGTGTGAAACTGCGTCTGCATATAGGGACACCAGACCGGATCAGGACAGCACGTTGACATCTTGGACAGAGACACCAGCAGCCCACAGCAGTTATCAGGATCTGGTTTTTATTAAACTACTTTTTTCAAGATTTCAATATATTTATTTGTCTTATGCACAGATTTTACACCATGCAATGAAATTCTTAAGTTTGCAACGTTTCCCACAATATAAAAATGTACACAATATACACACAATATATTTAAAAGATTCAGGTATAAAATTGCGTGCAGCAGCAAGACATTAAAAACATTATAAAAAGCATATGCATTGAACAAATGCAAACATTCACAGTGTAGTGCAGACAGTGATTAGATTGTGAGTAAAAATGTCAGTAGACTGAGTCATTCAACAGCCTGACGGCCTGTGGATAAAAACTGGTTTTAAGTCTGGATGTTCTGGCTTTCAGGCTCCTTAACTGGGATCGTAGAGTGGAATCGTTATTTTTAACAGAAGTAGAACAAGAATGGTTTATAAAGCTTTTTCTATTTCACAGTAAAATGTCAAATAAATGAAATAAAATCCTCAACTCCTAAAAGGCATTCCTAGAGTAGAAATCCAGTTTATCAAATATATCTTCACCACCAGAATACAGCTCCTACATCAACACTGGACATCTTCATTTAACATCACATTTTACACATAGAAGTAAACATCGCATTCAATAACAGTTACCTGCATATTTATATATTCATATCCAGAATTCATAACTTTCAGCCCTGCAGCGATGTGAAGGTGACGCCAGCAGACGGCGCTGGTCCCATTCATGCAGGAATTTAACAGAACCTGTTTCCAACCCGGTACATGTGGACCACTACACTGAAGGGACTACTGCTGCAGCAACACTTAAACATGGAGTTTATGTTGTTATTACACGACATGTTGGCTTAGTAGATGGGAGTGTTACAGTCATGGTTGGACATTAGAAATAATATTTTTTTAAATAAAAGAGTTCCAGTGTGGTTGTGTTGTCATTTCTCTGCGTGAAGTCAATAATCATCTCCAGCCAAAGACTAATTAGTTACTGAGTGTCAGTGCATCTGATATCTATCTTCTCTTTATCCCTGAACCAGGACATCGCTGAAAGGATTTAAGTAGTGATCCACCTGGAGCTGCTATGTTTTTGCAGGTAATGTTGGAGGCTGATCACAACCTGGCTACACTATGGAAGAATAGTAATGTTGGAATGTCGGTTTTGTACAAAAGTGTGTGTGTGTGTGTGTGTGGTGTGTGTGTGTGTGTGTGTGTGTGTGTGTGTTTCCTAGGATGGAGACGTTCTAGCCCGCTCTACTCTGCCTCTGATTGGCTAGTACACGTTGCCTTCGTTGGTCGGATTGGTTACGTCAAGGCATGAGGAGTGTGATTGGTTAAGGTTGCGGAAAGAATGCAATGGTAAGCCAATCAGAGCGGAGTAAGCCAGGATAGGGCGGGACATGCCGTCGCCGTCTGGTGGAAACGTAAACACACGTGGAGCACACTTCTCTTCTGATGCTGGACGGGTTGTTGTTGTTGCTATGGAGATATAAATCGTCCGTACAGAGTTTTGCTCGCTTTGGACTCACAATAGGAACACAACTGTAACGTTTCTGCTGTCCTGCGTCTGATTGTGTACCTGAACGCACCGCAGAGTCTCCGGTGGTGAGTACCGTTCCAGCTGGTCATATTTACCCGTTCAACAGCAGGGTGGACACTGAACTTCAGCAAGTCGCTCTCTTCCTTTCAGCTCTAATAACATATTCATCACGTTCCCACGTCTTAGGCTAGCTACTGGAAAGTTTAGAGAGCTAACCTACAGCTTATTCTACATTACATGAAGCTAACGTTAGCCCACAAAGAAATGGAGCTAGCTAAGCTACAGCAACACGGAGCTAGCTAAGCTACAGCAACACGGAGCTAGCTAAGCTACAGCAACACGGAGCTAGCTAAGCTACAGCAACACGGAGCTAGCTAAGCTACATCAACACGGAGCTAGCTAAGCTACAGCAACACGGAGCTAGTTAAGCTACAGCAACACGGAGCTAGCTAAGCTACATCAACACGGAGCTAGCTAAGCTACATCAACAAGGAGCTAGCTAAGCTACAACAACACGGAGCTAGCTAAGCTACATCAACACGGAGCTAGCTAAGCTACATCAACACGGAGCTAGCTAAGCTACATCAACACGGAGCTAGCTAAGCTACAACAACACGGAGCTAGCTAGGCTACATCAACACGGAGCTAGCTAAGCTACAGCTACACGGAGCTAGCTAGGCTACAGCAACACGGAGCTAGCTAGGCTACAGCAACACGGAGCTAGCTAAGCTACATCAACACGGAGCTAGCTAAGCTACATCAACACGGAGCTAGCTGAGCTACAGCAACACGGAGCTAGCCGAGGTCCATCCAGGACGGGGTTTCCTGGCATTGATCCTCTGTCTTATTCTCCAAGGAGAGAGGGACATCTACCAAAAGCCCTTTTCAACATTTAGTTTGCAGGTATTTTTATTTTGTTTGTCTTCTCACACTAATGTGGCTACCAGCACAGAATTACTATGTAACAGACTAGTGTAGTGCGAATAAAGTCAGATGTTTATGCCACTACATTACTGACCCTCTAAGAAGTTGCAGTACATATCTATATTATATGTACTACTGCATATTCTCTGGGCGTGACTAATAACTGGAGTGTGGAGAGGAACTCGTTATACTTTAGTAACGGCCCGTCCTCAGACGTCTCAGACTCTTGTTTGAATGTCCTCCACTTTTTCATGAACGGCGTGAAGACGGAGGTCATGGCTCCGGCTGTAGTTGTTGACCTCGTTGATTTCCAGCTCTACGTCAGTAACGTTTTTCTGAAGTTGCTCACAGGTTTCTTTAAGACCCCGTTCTGTCGTCCCAGGTCCAGAACGTCTTTACGGCAGAAGTCCAGAGACCTTTTAAGACCGTCCATTTGAGCTGTGTTGTAGTGGACAGCCTCTCTCATTTTTCTTCTCAATGACCGCTGTAATAATTGTTTTCTGCAGCTCAGAGAGCGACGGTTCTGTTGGTTTTGGCGGGGACGTGTTTTCTCTGTTACCTCTTGTCTTCTTAGGGTGGTGTTTCACAGGTGTAGCAGGAGAGGAACTGCAGTCTTCACCATGTCCCGCTTCACAAGCATACGAGTGAATTTCGCTTATGTTCCGTTTTTCTTTATTAATTACAACCTCCATATCTTCCAGTTGCAGGAGTTCATCTTTCTCCAAGTTGTCCATCGCTAGCATGTGCTAACGTTAGCTTTAGCTTACAGCTAGAAACCGATAGCTCCACCTGTCGTAGTTTCAGATGCAGACCTAAAAATATGCAGTACATCAACGGCAAATGTACATTTAGTTCTTCAAATATAAATATTAACTTCTTTAGGCAACGTAATGTAGTTACATTAATAATGTGTGCAGTAATTCCCACATTATTATTCGCTAGTACGACTTCTCATGTCGCCATCCTGAGTCGACCTCCGGTCCGCCGGGGTCCTACAGTCGGTGAAAAGACACTGCAGCCGCCTCGCTCTCGTGAGATTGTCGTTGTCTACGTGTGCACGACGACGGAGCAAGTCGGACACAAATCTACCCAGCATGCAACGGCCGGTGGTCGCATCTCCAACGAGCTGAATATCAGAGGGAGACTCTCAGAAAGAATGAAGCTCCGCTACATTTCTAACGTCTTGGCTTTTCTGCTTTAGTGTTTCTAGTATTACACAGAGGTTAGTTCTTCTAACCCTTGTATTATCTCTGCATGTTTCACCCTTGGGTCTACCAAAGGAGTCCTCAGCAGACGGCAAGCTGGCCACCGTAGCAGGAAAGGTGGAGGAGGAGAAGGAGACTGCAGCAGCAGTAAAGGAGGAGGAGGAGGAGGAGCAGCCTGCAGCAGCAGCAGTGAAGGAGGAAGAGGAGGAGCAACCTGCAACAGTGAAGGAGGAGGAGGAGGTGGAGGAGGACAAGGAGCAGACTGCAGCAGCAGTGAAGGAGGAAGAGGAGGAGTATGTGGTGGAGAAGGTTTTGGAGCGCAGAGTGGTGAAGGGAAGAGTAGAGTTTCTGCTGAAATGGAAGGGGTTCTCAGAGTAAGTATGAGTCTATAATATTAATACTTGGTGTTCTTGGTCCTGATATATATAATATATTTACATATTGCAAATAAATGTCAGCATTGTATCACGCCCTCAAAGTTGAAGGTTTGGTATTTTGACTCTAAGTTGCAGAGCCACAAATAACCTTAGAAATAGAAAGAAGGACTAATAGGAATGATGAATTAGAGTGAGAATGGATTGTCTAAAAACAAAGTGTGAGGAGATGTTCTTCTGTCTGCACTCACCTTTCCAGTGAGGAGAACACATGGGAGCCACAAGACCACCTGGACCTGGACCTTATCGCCGAGTACATGCAGAAACACGAGGAGGAGGAGGAGGAGGAGGGCAAGAGGAAAGGTGTCAGGGAGGCCTCGGGAGACTCAGAGGAGCGAGGGAGCAAGAGGAAGAGGGAGGAGGTGAGTGAAGGAAAGAGGTTACTGTGTATCCAGTGAGGAAAATAAGTATTTAATACCCTGCTATTTTCCAAGTTCTCCCACTTAGAAATCATGGATCATTTCATAGAACGCTGAGTTTTTTTGCAAAACCAATCTACCGCTCTGTAAACCACTATCTGCTCATGAGCCAGTCAGAGTAGTTCCCTGCACCCTGTGCAGCTTAGTTTCACCGGTGCTAATGTCCTCGCATCCGCTGCAATGCTGTTATATGGATATGGTTTAATTTTGCGTTACATGACCCATTTTTTCTGTAAAGCCGTGTCTGTGTCGGATCTCTCCTCTTACTGTCCGCGCCCCGCCACACAGCGCCGGTCCACACTTCTGACATTTGTCTACAGTTTTAATTTTTTATTAACACAGCTGTATTTTGTTAAGTATGAGTGGCAAACCTGTATTTGTACCACTGTTTCCATGGTAACTCTGCTAACGCGTCCGCCACGGCGAAGAACACAGAAGAAGTTATTGAATGCAACTAACTTCAGTTGGTAGAGTAACAGCGTGTGAGACGGAGCTGCAGGACCTGGACCTGGGCCAGAGGTGTGACCCATGGCCAGAATATCATAGTTCATAAAAATGCAGCGCAGTGAAGATACAGACGTTTCATACACACGACGTGTTTATCCGCCATTCGACCCGTGCTGGACCCGTTCATAATGATCAGCCGTCTCTCGGTGAGTAGCGTCCATCACCCCCCCCCCCCCTCTCGCAGTTATAAATAACCTATGTGATGATAAAATTTGTTTTGGTTAAAATCAACAAATAATCGTGAGAATAATCGTGATCAAAATTATTATCAAAATAATCGTGATTATCATTTTGGCCATAATCATGCAGCCCTAATAGCAGGGTGTTCAAATACTTATTTTCCTCACTCAAACAACATAACAACATATCGACATAATGCACAGGACAACAAGTGTGTGTATGTGAAGTGTGAGGCGTCAGACTGTCTGTGTTGTTACAGAAAGTTCAGTTCAATTCAGCCTTGTCCTTGGAGAGATAAGCCAGTGTGCAGGAGAAGACAGTAAGGCCAGCTGCAAGTTGTTTTCCCGCCTGGGTGAAGGGGGGGGCATTAAGACTATAATTTTAATCTAATGTAGGTTTATTCGGTAGCATTTGTCTGGATCAATGTCCGTCAATCTCTCTCATCCTCAGCGTCATTAATTTTGCAACGAATTTGTGTAATTTGCTTGTTGATAATAAATATTTGAACTGTTATTTATTGTATTTGATGGTGTTGGATATCGCAAAACTGAATATCATACGAAAAGTAGGCACTATTTTGCAATGTTTTCTTTTCCCCCCCACGATGCATGACGTCACGTTGGGGAGAAAACAGAGCTTTAGATGGGGATGTTGTTCGGCTTTTCACAAGTTTAGAGGTAGCTAATGCTACGCCGCCGGACGTTAGCGAAACAGCGTTAGCCTAGACTGCTAGGTAAATATTACAACTGCCTTTGGTGTTGCCAATATATGCGTCCATGTTGTCAACATCATACATGTGGCATTAGAGCACCTTTTGTACCATAATTGTATTGAATGGAATAGTAAGCTTAGCTCTTATGACATGGGTGGGTTTTTGTTACGTTACACACAAAGCTAACTGGCTAAAGTTAGCCTGTACTTATGCTAGTAGATATAGCTAACGTTACGTAGCCAGCCAGCAACTTTGGCAGTAGAGCGTCGGTAAGCTAACCACGACAGCGTTGTCGCCAATAATCAACCTGCAGTGATGTTTGAAATAGAGACACGCATATCGTTTCTTTTCCCGGAGATCCTGGACATGATTTTCATTTATGACGTTAAAGACAAATGAAGAGTAGCCCGAGTGTGCGCGGCCTGGAGAGACGCGTCCTACCACAAGTTGGTGTGGAAGCCGAGCTCCATCTGCGGCGAGCAGTCTGCAGACCGGGGGAATGAGGTTCAGATTCTCAGTTTAAGACCAAGTCTGAGCTCCATGATTCATGATTCCCCAAACAAATTGCTCTCTCTCCTCCAGTTTTCAGTCTTCAGACATCATTTTTGGTGAAAATGTAGGAAATCTTGTGCTGATCGCACACATGTAACTATGGAGTCTATCGGACTAAAACTTTTCGTGCTAGGCTCACCAACTGCAGATATTAAACACTGAAAGACAGAATCTGGCCCGTACTCTGAGGCAATCACCATAGCAACAGGTTCTGTTACTGAGAGGGCAAAGGGAGGGGGGGGTGCAGCACAATTCTCTGAAACAAACTAATGTCTCTGTCTCCTCCAGTTTTACCTCTTTAGACATCATAGTTGGTGAGAATGTAGGAAATCTTGTGCCGATCGCAGACATGTAACTATGGAGTCTATCAGACTCAACGTGTTCACGCTAGGGAACCAACTGCCAATACAACACATTGAAAACGGCTCAGACACACACACCCCTATCATGACCCTGTTCCATGATCACTGTCACAAGATGCAAAGAAAAAGTTGACGTTCACTCGATGCTGACAGTAAAAAGTAAAGTCATTGTATGCGCTGCTGCGTTGCTAAATAAAGAAGATAAATGAAGGAAACTAACCCAAAATCTTGACAATTCCTCATTTGCCCTCTCACGTCTGGCAGGTTCTTAATTATACGGCTGCTGGCCTTTCCTCCTCTTCCTCATCCCAGTCAGTCACCATAGTTCTAGTGCTAGGCTGAGACTTTGCTCCCCAGTGAGACGTCATCGCCAAATTGATTTAATAAACCCGCAAATACCAAAAATGACCAAAAACTTACATTTAACACTATTTGGAGACGTTTAAAAAAAAATGATATACAGTGGTGTGAAAAAGTGTTTGCCCCCTTCCTCATTTCCTGTTCCTTTGCATGTTTGTCACACTTAAGTGTTTCGGAACATCAAACCAATTTAAACAATAGTCAAGGACAACACAAGTAAACACAAAATGCAATTTGTAAATGGGTGGTTGACGTGAACTCAAATCCAAAGTGGAAAAAAATATATTTATAAAATTGATGTCAAATGACACGTAATTATATTGCTTAATATGTGAATACATTAAAACTGAATGTGTCCCTTTCTAATTCCTTATTTATTTTGTATTTTATTAACTTTTGTGTGTGGTAGTCCCAAATATTGTCCACCGGTGTGACAACATTTTTAATGTTAATATTTAATTCAGAAATTGTGTGACGGATAAGACAAATACTCACAACCCTTATCAGTTTGTCCTAATTATATTCCCGCATCAAAAGTAACCAATACAAATTCACAATCGTGTTATTTTCCGACTATAAGATGTACACACAGGGACTTTACCCGAAGGTCTAGATTATATTCCCTATAATTACCATAAAACCTAACAAAACTTCATTCCATCCTTATATGTGCACAGTGATGATATCATTATTATAGTAGTCAATACTTTTTACATGAATTTGTGCATTAAAATGCTTTTTCCACTGAAATCAGTTTGTCACACCACAGGACATTCCGTCACACCATTGGACAACAAAAAGTACCGGTATGCCCCTGTTTTGTACAAAGTCACATTTTTTGTATCTTGTTCAAATTAATTTAATAAATCATTAAATATATTTACAACTTCAAATGTTTGTTGTACAATAAAGTCAGAATAAAAAGGAAGAAACCAACATTCACATAAAAAAACTTGCGAGCCATGGTAACATTTAGCAACATAACATGACCATGTAAACAAAATTAACCTGGCTTATTACTTTTCTTGTTAAACAAGGGGATAGGAAGCAGGAGGTTGGGAGGGAAGTTAGAAAGGGGACAGGAAGCAGGAGGTTGGGAGGGAAGTTAGGAAGGGGATAGGAAGCAGGAGGTTGGGAGGGAAATAAGGAAGGGGATAGGAAGCAGGAGGTTGGGAGGGAAGTTAGGAAGGGGATGGGAAGCAGGAGGTTGGGAGGGAAGTTAGGAAGGGGATGGGAAGCAGGAGGTTGGGAGGGAAGTTAGGAAGGGGATGGGAAGCAGGAGGTTGGGAGGGAAGTTAGGAAGGGGAGCAGGAGGTTGGGGAAGTTAGGAAGGGGACAGGAAGCAGGAGGTTGGGAGGTAAGTTAGGAAGGGGACGGGAAGCAGGAGGTTGGGAGGTACAGTGGGTACGGAAAGTATTCAGACCCCTTTAAATTTTTCACTCTTTGTTTCATTGCAGCCTTTTTCCAAAAATCAAAAAAGTTCATTTTATTTCTCAGTAATGTACACTCAGCACCCCATCTTGGACAGAAAAAAACAGAAATGTAGAAATTTTTGCAAATTTATTAAAAAAGAAAAACTGAAATATCACATGGTCATAAGTATTCAGACCCTTTGCCGTGACCCTCATATGTAACTCAGGTGCTGTCTATTTCTTCTGATCATCCTTGAGATGGTTCTACACCTTCATTGGAGTCCAGCTGTGTTTGATCATACTGATTGGACTTGATTAGGAAAGCCACACACCTGTCTATATAAGACCTTACAGCTCACAGTGCATGTCAGAGCAAATGACAATCATGAGGTCAAAGGAACTGCCTGAAGAGCTCAGAGACAGAATTGTGGCAAGGCACAGATCTGGTCAAGGTTACAAAAAAATTTCTGCTGCACTTAAGGTTCCTAAGAGCACAGTGGCCTCCATAATCCTCAAATGGAAGACGTTTGGGACGACCAGAACCCTTCCTAGAGCTGGCCGTCCGGCCAAACTGAGCTATCGGGGGAGAAGAGCCTTGGTGAGAGAGGCAAAGAAGAACCCAATGGTCACTGTGGCTGAGCTCCAGAGATGCAGTCGGGAGATGGGAGAAAGTTGTAGTAAGTCAACCATCACTGCAGCAATCCACCAGTCGGGGCTTTATGGCAGAGTGGCCCGACGGAAGCCTCTCCTCAGTGCAAGACACATGAAAGCCCGCATGGAGTTTGCTAAAAAACACCTGAAGGACTCCAAGATGGTGATAAATAAAATCCTCTGGTCTGATGAGACCAAGATAGAACTTTTTGGCCTTAATTCTAAGCGGTATGTGTGGAGAAAACCAGGCACTGCTCATCACCTGTCCAATACAGTCTCAACAGTGAAGCATGGTGGTGGCAGCATCATGCTGTGGGGGTGTTTTTCAGCTGCAGGGACAGGACGACTGGTTGCAATCGAGGGAAAGATGAATGCGGCCAAGTACAGGGATATCCTGGACGAAAACCTTTTCCAGAGTGCTCTGGACCTCAGACTGGGCCGAAGGATTACCTTCCAACAAGACAATGACCCTAAGCACACCGCTAAAATAACGAAGGAGTGGCTTCACAACAACTCCGTGGCTGTTCTTGAATGGCCCAGCCAGAGCCCTGACTTAAACCCAATTGAGCATCTCTGGAGAGACCTGAAAATGACTGTCCACCAACGTTTACCATCCAACCTGACAGAACTGGAGAGGATCTGCATGGAGGAATGGCAGAGGATACCCAAATCCAGATGTGAAAAACTTGTTGCATCTTTCCCAAAACGACTCATGGCTGTATTAGATCAAAAGGGTGCTTCTACTAAATACTGAACAAAGGGTCTGAATACTTATGACCATGTGATATTTCAGTTTTTGTTTTTTAATAAATATGCAAAAATTTCTAAATTTCTGTTTTTTTCTGTCAAGATGGGTTGCTGAGTGTACATTACTGAGAAATAAAATGAACTTTTTTGATTTTTGGAAAAAGGCTGCAATGAAACAAAGA
>NW_022602944.1:0-27500 GCF_008692095.1 Etheostoma spectabile | reverse complement strand
ATTTCTCTCTCTCACCCCTCAGCTTTCCGAGGGCAGAAGTTTCCCCCCCGTGAGGGTAGTTAAGACTCCTCTTTAACCCCCTGGGTGAGTTGCAGCCCGGCGGGGATCGACATAGACAGTCAGACCTCCTGTTATCTCCTAGTGGGGGGGCATTTCCCCACCGAGCACTTAGTCTCTCTCGGACCGGAGACCAACGAAGGCTAGCGGGGTCCTTGAGAAGGAGGGGGGGACCTCCGGGGACCCTGGGAGGACCGGTTCCTGACCGTGAGTACTAAAGAAAAATCATTGGTTGTAAAGATCCCCCCGGGCAGCGCTTAAAATATACAGGGTTAGGGTTAGGGGGGCAAGAGCCCGTTAGTGGGGGACGTCTGGGGTAAAAATCAGAAAAGGGCTCTTGCCTCGCCTCCGGTTTCCCTGATCCAGAAGAAGCAGCTTGAAGCCGAGCTGAAGAGGGTCCAGCAGTATGCAGTGGATGTGACCCTCGAGTCCTTCTCTCTCTGAAGTCCCCTCCTCAGAAGGTGGGGGGTTTGTGGACTATGAGGAGGGTCTGGTCTTGAGGAGGGTTCAGGAATTCTTACAGCGGGGGGGGGGGGGGGGGGGGGCGTGTGTAATGTTTCATCTGTCCCTCCTGGACGTGACGAATGAAACATACAGTTTAAGCCATATAATCTTCCAACAACTTTAATATTTTACTGTATATCATGGATGGTAACAGCTGTTATTATAGATAGATTGTTGCAGGGCTGTGCGTCTTTGTGAATGTCTGTTAACAACTAACTGCCGTCATCCTGAAGTGTGTATAAAGCGGTTATTGGAATATCATCAGCACTGTGGATGATTCTGACATTTCTATAGCTAGAACAGTAGGTTTTTCTATTTGTGCCATGTTTCTAGTGTGGAAAATGTTGTTTCACTAGGTGTTTACATGGGTTACACCACTGGACATAAAAATACCCCCCCCAGCCTGCCAGTCTCCATAGGATAACATGGGAAAACTCCACCCCCCCTACCTGGTGGGCTCAAATATATTTTAATCTTTCTAAAACTGCTTTTCTATTTTATAATGTTCCTGACTGTTTGTCATTAAAGTTTTAGTGTGTAACTTTTTATATTAATGAACGTCCGTTACATTCAAGCCATTGCTAAATGGGTTGATACAAAGACAATTAAAGGTCCATATTCTGCTCATTTTCAGGGTCATAACTGGATTTAGAGGGTATATCGGAATAGGTTTCCATGGTTTCATTTTATAAAAGTACTGTGTACTGCACATTGCTGCAGATCCGGTTTTCACCCTGTGTGTGTTTAAGTCTCTGTTTTAGCTCCAGAGTGAGACATCTCTCTAGTTTTATCTCCAGAGTGAAACATCTCTCTAGTTTTATCTCCAGAGTGAGACATCTCTCTAGTTTTATCTCCAGAGTGAGACATCTCATTCTATCCCATCTCTGTTGGGAGTTGCACATGCTCAGTAACTAGTACTGTGCAGCGCTACTAGCTAGAAGCTAACGCTGTTCATGCTCTCAAAGGCAGAACAATAGCAACAAAAGCTACAACACACATGAGTTGTAAAGGCCAATAGAGTAGTTAAACACTATTTTGATTATAGCTACGCTATAAGGTTTTATTATTAAGGTATCGGGCTTTTATTTTGACAACCAAAGAAACCGGAAGTATAGTGACGTAAACGACGGAAAAGACGAACGACGGAAAGGACGAAAGGAAAGTCTGAAAGGAAAGTCTGAAAGTGTTCGCGGTTAAAAACAGTAAAAGGTCACGGAAAAACAGTTAAAACTACAAGGTTTAGCTTCGGTCAATTGGGGAACAAGGTTTGTAAAGTTAATGAGAAATATATATGTGCTAGCCTACTTGAAATGTAACGTTACGTGTTTAATTTAGTAATGCTATCGTGTTGAAAGTAATTTAATGAGCTGTGTAACGTTCAAAATATGATGGTAATGCATGGTTTATTTGTGTTGTACACAGCTCTTACGTTGGTTGAGGACAAGGAAAGCATTAAAACTAATCAAACCATCAGTTCTGGCCTTCTCAATATTGACTGGATGCTACAGTAAGAGCTTGACCACCGCCACACGCTGTACAACGGGGCTACAAGATTCAACGGCAATACCCAATACGTCCAGCAGATGGCAGAAGTTGGTCAGAAAATAAAAAGGTTCAATGAAAAGTGCTCAAAATGGAGGAATCACAGGCTGCTTCAGTAAGTCAAATGGACATAAATGAACAGATCACAAATTTACAACAAGAAATTCAAGACTTAAAAGACTCACCTAAAGATGAAAGTGAGGATGGACAAAACATTAAAGATTCAATCACATGCAAAGAACAAATCTTAACAGAGCTTCAAGACAAAGCTCAAAGCATGTCAAAGTTGCCAAGACGTTCTGAAAGAGTCAAAGTACAAACGGAAAGAATGATAACATTCCAAAAGGAAGAAATTAGTAAAAAGGAAAAAAGACTAACAACTCTTTATGAACAATGGAAAACACAGGTACGCGAAACAAGAGAAAGGTTAAAGTTAGATATCACAGACAAGGAGATGTCAGAATTCGCAGACATAATAGAGCAAAAGAGAGATGATGTGTTGAAGTTATATTCAGAAATAAGAAACCAAATGGCACCATCATCTGACATAAGGAGGAAAGATTGATGCATGCGATGCAATAACTCATGACATTGTAAGGATAATTCTGGAAAGATTAAGTGGTGTTGAAGAGGATTTTGATGCAGAGCGCGAAACAACTCGTTTACGTGGACTTTTGGAGCACGACTACGCCCAGTCCATATATGACTCAACCGCAGCATCAAATCGCAGTCAACGGTCCTCAGCTTCACAGCTCACAGCAAAACGAGCCGACGCAGCAGCAGAGCTAGCTGCAAAAGAGGCTGAATATGAGATTGTACTAGAAGAACAAAGACAACAGGAAAGGATAAAAGCTCTAGAGGAGGAGCACAAGAAACAAATGGCAGCTCAAACATCAGAGTTGGAACGCTTGAAAGCACAGAAGGACGTGAAAGCAGCTCGAGCCAGGTTTGAAGCATACGACAGAGAGTTATCACAGGTGGATGTTGTACGGTCAATTGAAGGTGAACAGGTGAGCCCATACTTCACACCCAAACAGTCCACACCAGCTCCCTCTTTCATTCCTGTGCAAACAGCTTCCCCTAGTGTCACTCAACTAGCTCGAGCAGTGCAGGACAGCATTAAACTGAACAGACTTCCCACGCCAGAACCAACAGTGTTTAGTGGTGAACCAATAAGCTTTATTGAATGGAAATCCACGTTCATATCACTAATTGAACAAAGGGGCATCTCAGCGGCAGACAAGTTGTACTATTTGAAAAGATATGTAACGGGTCCAGCTCGAAAATGCCTTGAAGGGACTTTCTTTAGAAACGATGAAGAGGCTTACAAGGACGCTTGGGACAAACTAAATCAAAGGTACGGCCAGCCATTCGTGATTCAAAAGGCATTTAGAGAAAGGCTATCAAACTGGCCTAAAGTGCAGTCCAGAGATGCTGATGGACTAAGGGCATTTGCAGATTTCATAAATGCATGCATGCTTGCAATGCCTCATGTAAAAGGTCTACAAATACTCAATGACAGCGAAGAAAACCAGAAACTGTTGCACAAACTACCAGACTGGATAAACGCAAGATGGAACAGGCAGGTAACAAAAACTTTAATGGAGGGCGGTGAGTTTCCAAGTTTTACTGCTTTTGCCTCCTTCCTCTCAGTAGAAGCTGAAGTTGCCTGCAACCCAGTCACCTCCATTTATGCACTTCGCGGCACTGAAACAAACAGCGACAGAAGGAACACAAAGGAAATCAAAAGAAACAAGGCAAGTGTATTTAACACAAACACAACTGAACAAAGTGATAAAAGGACAATAACAAGAACACTTAACGGCTCTCCATGCACAATGTGCCAAGGCACTCATCAACTTCACGAGTGCCCCTACCTCTTGAAAATGTCTCTAGAAGACAGAAGGAAACATGTGAAAGACAATAGACTTTGTTATGGCTGTCTAAAACAAGGACACAGTGCTAAGGACTGCAAACGCCGTCTTACTTGTGAGACTTGCACAAAGCGTCACCCGACATGTCTTCACGATGAAAATTACAGGAACGGTCTGCAAAGAGAAACACGTGTGAGCACAAACATCGCATCTCAAGGTAACTCACCTGAAACAGCAACAGCCATGTCACTTAATGTTGCCAGATCTGTCAGTTAGTCAGTCAGCACCTCAATGATAGTTCCAGTGTGGCTGTCAACTATCACTAACCCACTCAAGGAAAAACTGGTCTATGCGTTATTAGACACACAGAGCGACACTGTATTCATTGATCAGGATGTCACCCATGAGCTGCAGGCAGATGTTTGTCCAGTAAAGCTGAAACTAACTACCATGATGGGGAGAAATGCAGTTGTAAGCAGTGGAAAGGTATCTGATCTCTTAGTGAGAGGTTATAACTCAGCTACAGTCATAAAGCTCCCTACTGCTTACACCAAGGATTACATACCTGCTAAAAGAGAACACATACCTACTTGTGAAACAGCCAAACAGTGGAGTCACTTGCTACCGATCGTAGACGAGGTCCCTCCACTCCTCAGTTGTGAAGTAAGTCTCCTCATAGGTTATACTTGTCCTAGAGCTCTCGCACCCAAACAAGTAATCTTAGGCAAAGAAAATGAGCCTTATGCCATTCACACTGATTTGGGATGGAGCATAGTTGGCAACTCGACACTATGCAACGAAACCGATTCGGCGAGCAGTCTCTGTCACCGAATCACTGTTAAAGAAATCCCTCCCTCCACTCCAGCAGATGCAATACGTGCTTTGGAGAGAGATTTCAAAGAGACGGACGGGAATGAGAAGACTGTGTCGCAAGAGGACTTAGTATTCCTTCAGAAACTTGAGCATGGCATAACACAAACTGAAAATGGACATCTTGAAATGCCATTACCATTTAAAGAAAGACCACAAATGCCAGATAACAGACAACTCGCTGAAACCAGACTAAACCAGCTCAAACGCAAATTCCTGAAAGATGAAAAATACAAAAAGGAATACATGAAATACATGAGCGACATCATCAAAAGAGGTGATGCTGAAAAGATTGATGATAATGGACCGCCCGGAGAGACATGGTACATACCGCACCACGGCATCTATCATCCAAAGAAACCTGAGAGGTTGCGCGTGGTCTTCGACTGCTCTGCAAAACACAAGGGCACCTGTCTTAATGAGCATTTACTGAACGGTCCTGACATGATCAACAACCTGACTGGTGTGCTTGTGCGCTTCAGAAAGCACCAAGTAGCTCTCATGTGCGACATTGAAAAAATGTTCCACCAGTTCCAAGTCAAAGAAAATGATCGAAACTACTTGCGCTTCGTATGGTGGAAGGACGGAGATATGAACAGCCAACCACAAGCGTACAGGATGACAGTACACCTCTTTGGCGCTGTTTCATCACCCGGCTGTGCGAACTATGGACTCAAACATTTAGCCAAAGAGAACAGTTCTTCATATCCAGTGGGCTCACAGTTCGTAGCAAGAGACTTCTATGTAGACGACGGAGTCACCAGCGCAGAGACAGTAAAGGATGCTGTACGACTAGCGAAGGAAGCATGCGAGTTATGTGCAAAGGGTGGACTAAGGTTACACAAATTCGTGTCCAACAACTCTGAAGTTTTAAAAAGCATTCCAGCTTCAGAGCATGCAACAGATACCAGGACAAAGGACTTGACGTTTAATGAAACACAGACAGAAAGAGCACTTGGCATTTATTGGAATGTGGAGAAGGATTGCTTTACATTCAACATCACACTAAAGGACCAGCCACCAACCAGGCGCGGCATCTTGTCCACAGTCGCAGCAATATACGACCCCCTTGGCTTCATCGCTCCCTATGTGCTCAAGGGAAAGGGGATTCTCCAAGAAATGTGTCGTCAAGGAACAGACTGGGACGACCCGCTACCTGAGCATCTTAAGCCACGGTGGGAGTGCTGGAAAGGAGATCTACACAATCTAAAAAACGTGCAAATCAGCAGATGTTATGTTCCTGCAGATTTTGGAGAAGTGGTAAAAAGAGAAATACACCACTTTTCAGATGCAAGCACCACAGGATATGGACAGTGTTCTTATCTCAGACTCATAAACAAAGGGGAAGATGTCCACTGCACCTTCCTCATGGGCAAAGCACGCGTCTCTCCAACAAAGGTCAACACAATCCCAAGGTTAGAGCTTACCGCAGCCGCAGTATCAGTCGCTGTAAGTAACACGCTAAGAGAGGAACTGCTCTATGACAATGTTGAGGAGTTCTTCTGGACAGACTCAAAGGTCACTCTAGGATACATAAACAACGATGTGAGACGGTTTCACACGTTTGTTGCTAACAGAGTGCAGAAGATCCGCAACAGTACCTCACCGCAACAATGGTTTTATGTGCCTACCAGCGAAAACCCAGCAGATATGGCATCCAGGGGCACATCTGTAAATGAACTTCTTTCATCTAATTGGTTCAGAGGCCCTCACTTCCTGTGGGAAAAGAAATTGCAGCTTCCAACAAAAGAGACCATTGTACTTACAGTAGGAGACCCAGAGGTGAGAAAGGTACAGACACTAAACACAGAAACGGTTGAACATACAAGCCTTAGTGACCGGCTCACAAAGTTCTCATCCTGGTCCCGTGCAGTCAGTGCAGTCGCACGTCTCAGACGATACCTGCTCAAAGACAAATCCAAGACACTCACAACTGTAACTGAAAGACAAAACACAGAAATGGTGATAATCAAAGACTTACAAAGACAAGCATATCAAAACAAAATAGAGACATTGAACAAAGGCAAACAACTTCCAAAGAACAACAAAATGTACAACTTGGATGTTCTCTTGGACAAGGACAACGTGCTTAAGGTGGGAGGAAGGCTCCATCACTCATCTCTTCCCAGCTCATTTAAACATCCAACAATCATTCCCAGAGAACATCACGTCACAAAACTGATAATTGCCCACTGCCACGAAAGGGTTAATCATCAGGGAAAGGGCTTCACAATGAATGAGATACGATCCAATGGCTATTGGATCCCAAAGTTGAGTCAAACGGTTGCATCCTACATTCGCCAGTGTGTGTTTTGTCGGAAACAAAGGAGACCTGTGGAAGGACAAAAAATGAGAGACTTACCCACAGAAAGAATTGAACACTCTCCGCCTTTCACATACTGTGGTATGGACGTTTTTGGACCATTCCTGACCAAACAAGCCAGGAAAGAATATAAAAGGTATGGCCTCCTTTTCACATGCCTTTATTCACGTGCAATTCATGTTGAAATGTTAGAGGACCTATCAACGGACACTTTTATAAATGGACTCAGATGCTTTATCGCTCTAAGAGGCTCTGTCAGACAAATAAAATGTGATCAGGGTACTAACTTTGTTGGTGCCAGAAACGAACTGAGTGCAGCACAAGGTGAAGTTGACACTGACAAACTGACAACCTTCCTTGCGGAAAAACAATGTGATTTTGTCTTAAACACACCTCATGCTAGTCACGCAGGTGGAGTATGGGAACGTCAGATACGGACTGTGAGAAACGTTCTTAATGCAACATTGGCTCTCACACCAGGTCGACTCACAGACTCTTCCCTCAGAACCTTCTTGTATGAAGCAGCTGCTATAGTAAACAGCCGCCCCCTTACAACAGACAGTCTCAACGATCCAAATAGTTTGGAGCCGCTAACTCCAAATCATCTTGTCACAATGAAAACCTCGACTCCTCTGCCTCCCCCAGGACAGTTCGTTAAGGTGGATTTATATGCACAAAAACGATGGCGTCAAGTGCAGTACTTGCTCGAACAATTTTGGAGCAGATGGAAAGTGGAGTACTTGCAGAACATAATGGTCAGACAAAGATGGCACAAGCCTAAAAGAAACATGCAAATAGGCGACATAGTAATGGACAAGGATGAAATGCAACCACGATCACAGTGGAAACTTGGACGAATCTTGGACACTGTAAAGGATACAGATGGACTTGTCAGAAAAGTCAAAATAGGCTTTGCAGACAGAAATCTTACCAAAAGGGGTCAACGTGTGAACAAAATGTCTGTAGTAGAACGCCCAGTACATAAGTTAGTTCTGCTACTAAAAGATTGTGAAAAGTAAATTTACAATGCTTTTTAGTGTATTGAAATGTTGAAGTTACAGTTGTAACATGTTTACAAAGTTATTTTTGTATTCTGGTTAAGTAACTTGAAGAAATTATTTGTGTTTTTTATGTGTGTAACAGTAAATAATTTGGTGGGAGTGTAAAGGCCAATAGAGTAGTTAAACACTATTTTGATTATAGCTACGCTATAAGGTTTTATTATTAAGGTATCGGGCTTTTATTTTGACAACCAAAGAAACCGGAAGTATAGTGACGTAAATGAACCGGGAAAACGACGGAAAGGACGAACGACGGAAAGGACGAAAGGAAAGTCTGAAAGGAAAGTCTGAAAGTGTTCGCGGTTAAAAACAGTAAAAGGTCACGGAAAAACAGTTAAAACTACAAGGTTTAGCTTCGGTCAATTGGGGAACAAGGTTTGTAAAGTTAATGAGAAATATATATGTGCTAGCCTACTTGAAATGTAACGTTACGTGTTTAATTTAGTAATGCTATCGTGTTGAAAGTAATTTAATGAGCTGTGTAACGTTCAAAATATGATGGTAATGCATGGTTTATTTGTGTTGTACACAGCTCTTACGTTGGTTGAGGACAAGGAAAGCATTAAAACTAATCAAACCATCAGTTCTGGCCTTCTCAATATTGACTGGATGCTACATGAGTTCACCCTAATCTACATAAGAAACTGTAGAGGACTACTTCCACGTCCCTCGTCTGCAGGTAGTCCTCGCTAAGTTGGAAGTGTGTCCTCGTTTAGAAGAAGTCTCCCGGATAATTCTGCCTTGTTCTGACCGAAGTTGGAGAAACAGCTGACGTGGTATTAGCTAAAGTGGTTAGCACACACCAGATGTTTGGGCCGAGGGCGTAGACGGCCCTGCTGATTCTGAACAGCTCACCTGGAGACTGAAGGCAGAGGACATTCAGAAACCGGATCTCACTCAAAACACCATGGAGGGTGTTTTTTCCCCAAGTCTCTATACGTGTGGAAGCACCAGAGACACAAAATAACACCCCAAATGCCAGAAATTGTATGTGATTTTTTCAGAATATGGGCACTTTAAGACTCTCAGATCTACAAAACTCTCTCTGTTTCTCAGCACGGTGTCAACCGGCGACATTACGAGCTGAATTGTTGTCATTACTTAGAATTCCTCATGGGGAAACTACGCACTATATCTTTAAGTCTCATTTGGTAAATTATGACACTTTTAATGCTAAGTTAACATTGTTGGACATGTTTTTTTTTACATATTCTCATTAGTGTACCCTGTCATACATATTGAACATGTTTTTCTTTTAATTCCCCCTGTGTGTAGATATGGCTGCTGCAAACTATCTGCAGTCTGAAGATCAGTTTCTGTGCTCCATCTGTCTGGATGTCTTCACTGATCCTGTCTCCACACCATGTGGTCACAACTTCTGCAAAAACTGCATCACTGAACACTGGAATACTAATGACCAGTACCTGTGTCTGCTGTGTAAGGAGCGTTTTACCAGAAGACCTGATATGAGGATCAACACTTTCATCTCTGAGATGGTCGCTCAGTTCAGACAGTCAGCTCAACAGAAAGCCAGCAGCAGCAGCTCAGAGCAACAAGTGTCCAAACCAGGAGAAGTTCCCTGTGACGTCTGCACTGGAACCAAACTGAAGGCCCTGAAGTCCTGCCTGGTGTGTCTGGTCTCCTACTGTGAGACTCATCTGGAGCCTCATCTGACCACGTCAGGTCTGAAAAGACATCAGCTGATCGACCCTGTGGAGAACCTGGAAGGCAGGATGTGTACGGAGCACGATAAACCTCTGGAGCTGTTCTGTAAGACCGACCAGACATGTGTCTGCATGCTCTGTCCTTATTCAGATCACAGTAGGCATAATGTTGTTCCTCTGAAAGAAGAATATGAAGGAAAGAAGGCAGAGCTGGGGAAGACAGAGGCTAAAATTCAGCAGATGGTCCAGAAGAGACGACTGAAGATTCAGGAGATCAAACACTCAGTCGACCTCAGTGATGAAGCTGCAGACAGAGAGATAGCAGAAGGTGTTCAGGTCTTCACTTCTCTGATGGAGTCTGTTGAGAGAGGCCTGAATGAGCTCATCAACACCATCAAAGAGAAGCAGAAAACAACAGAAAAACAGGCCGAAGCTTTCATCACAGAGCTGGAACAGGAAATCTCTGAGCTGATGAAGAGAAGCACTGAGGTGGAGCAGCTCTCACGCTCTGAAGACCACCTCCATCTTCTCCAGAGGGTCCAGTCCCTAAACATCCAACAACCTCCACCCACCAAGGACTGGACAGAGGTCAGCGTCCGTCCATCATCATATGAGGGGACTGTGGTGAAAGCTGTGGCTCAGCTGGAGGAGAAGCTCAGTAAAGAGATGAAGAAGCTGCTCGCTGAGTCTGAGCTGAAGAGGGTCCAGCAGTATGCAGTGGATGTGACTCTTGATCCTGATACAGCACATCCTAATCTCATCCTGTCTGATGATGGGAAACAAGTTATTGATAGTGATGTATGGAAGAATCTCCCAGACAACCCAGAGAGATTTGATTATTGTGTTTGTGTTTTAGGAAAACAGAGTTTCTCTTCAGGCAGATTTTACTTTGAGGTTCAAGTTAAAGGAAAGACTGAATGGGCTTTAGGAGTGGTCAGAGAGTCAAGCAACAGGAAGGGAGACACCGCAGCGAGTCCTCAGTATGGTTACTGGACGATATGGTTGAGAAATGGAAATGAGTACAAAGCTCTTGCCGGCCCTCCAGTCCTTCTCTCTCTGAAGTCTCCTCCTCAGAAGGTGGGGGTGTTTGTGGACTATGAGGAGGGTCTGGTCTCCTTTCATGACGTAGATGCTGCAGCTCTTACCTACTCCTTTACTGGCTGCTCCTTCACTGAGAAACTCTTCCCATTCTTCAGTCCCTGTCCTAATGATGGTGGTAAAAACTCTGCCCCTCTGATCATCTCTCCTGTCAGAGTAAACTAATCACTGATCTCATTTCAAGTATTGGTTCATTTTCAATCAAGGGAACAAATGTACATATTCATATATTTTACATCTTATTTTCTACAGAATCTGTTTCCTGTGGTAACTGATTTACACTTTATTCCATTTATTATCAAACTTCATCTTGACATATTTGGTGTCTTTAGAAACTGATTTCTTCTGGAAGTTATAATAAATGTCTGTGGGTTTAACAGAGGTTTAAATAGATATCGTCTACATAACGTGTGTCATGATGCATCAAATTAATGTGTTGATTATGTCATCAGATCCACATTTATTAGTATTTGATGAGCAGCCCCAGAAAACATATAGCTGAATATTTGATTGTGTCATGAAGCTTCATTTAAGAGTGAGGCCTATTCCATCCCATCAGTTCTTTTAAATCAAGGCTGAAGACCTTTCTATTTGATGCTGCCTTTCTTTAAATGACTAATCATTTCTTTAAATTTCTTATGCTGCACTGTAAATTTTATTCTTGTGTTTTATGTTTCTCTTTGTTTTTAACTGTCTATTCATGTGTTTTACCGGTTTTTAATGCTTGTGATTTTTAACTGTTTTTACTTGTGTTTTATCTGTTTAACTGATTTTGTGTAAAGCACTTTGAATTGCCTTGTTGCTGAAATGTGCTCTACAAATAAAGCTGCCTTGCCTTGCCTTGCCATAATGTCTCCAGAACACAGTATGTGTCCTTGTTATACCGGGTAGAAAAAGTTAATGGATGGTTCTATCTTGTGTGAAAAGTCTTTTGGATAATTACTGGTCACTTTGGCCATTTTTTATTGGTTTCATGAATTCTGTAAGATGGTTTATGAGTCAAAGAAATGTGTAAATATGTGATAGTAGAATAAAAAGTGTAAAATAAAGCAGGTGTTGAACACAAGGCCTGAGGAAGCAGTGAGAACAGAAAAGCTGGTTTACACACAAGTTGGATTTCAGTCGAGGATGATCTTTATTGTTGAGAATAAAGTTGAACTTTCAGTATTAGTGCCAGACATAAAACAATAAATCAGAGATAGAAGTTGTTTTTTTTTTGCATTTTGAGAATAAAGTTGAAAGAAATCAAAGTCTAATCTCCTTTTGTTTTAATTCGTTTTAAATGAGCTCCTTTGATTCTCGACTTTTGAAAAGCACATTGTGTCGAATAATAAAAGTTGTTAAATTGTCACTTTCATGTTTTCTAACATTATTAGCTGATTATAATTGTGTGGTGGGCCGACATCAGAATTGCAGTTTAGAATAAATTTTGATTGTATTTACAACATTATATGAGTTGAAAAATATTGAAAATTTTACTCCCTAATTATAAGTTGAGGGATATCAATAATTATAAGATAACATCAAATTAATTTAAGGCAACTGTAAATGTAATTTTAATTTTATGTATACTTGAAACTTTTAAAAACATCACCAAAATATGTTTGTGTAATCTGTTACAAAATAATGTTTGAGTTCTGTGAACTTATTAGGATTTACAGTGAATTTTGAGAGTATTCTAAATATCAGGAATAATGTTGAAATATGGAGAATAAAGTCAAAAATTCTCATTTTGACTTAATTTTCTAAAAGCTGAAACCAATCTGAAGATCTTCCTCCTCTGATGTTCTCTTATGTCTGGTACTATGTGGAACGTTGGTGGAACCACCCTAAATCTGATGGTCTTTAAAAACTTAAGTAGAGATAATGTGATTAATAATTGTCACAACACAAAGTATGAGTTTCCTATTTTCATTTATTAATCAGACACCAATAGTTCAGGTTACGCCACTTTGTATTCATTGAGTAATTTTAATTCTCAACACTTTTCAGCAGTGGTAAACATTTTACGGTAACGCCCACCAGGTGGCCGCTGAGCAGCGCTGCTGTTCTTTACTGAACCTGTTGCAGACGGAGAAACAGCAGGAAATAATCTCAGGACAGGAAGGGACAGGAGGGACAGAAGGGACAGAAGGGACAGGAAGGGACAGGAGGGACAAAAAGGGACAGAAGGGACAGGAGGGACAAAAAGGGACAGAAGGGACAGGAAGGGACAGGAAGGGACACGAGGGACAGGAAGGACAGGAGGGACAGGAGGGACAGTCTTAATGGCTGCTGCACTAGCTAGTTCTGGAGGAAGCGTGGGTCTTGTGTTCAGTGTCAGTGTATTTGCTAAACTGTTTATGATGTTTATGCATATTATTAGTAGAGACATATGTGGCCGATGTTAAATTACATATGCTGTGCTGACTTTAGAGCTGAGCTCATAGTATGTCTGTATATTGCTGTAGTCTGATCTAAACATAAAGAACATGGGAGAGAGAGCGTGGTGGACAGCGGGAGAGAGAGGGTGGTGGACAGCGGGAGAGAGAGGGTGGTGGACAGAGGGAGAGAGAGCGTGGTGGACAGAGGGAGAGAGAGCGTGGTGGACAGAGGGAGAGAGAGGGTGGTGGACAGAGGGAGAGAGAGGGTGGTGGACAGAGGGAGAGAGAGGGTGGTGGACAGAGGGAGAGAGAGAGAGAGCATGGTGGACAGAGGGAGAGAGAGCGTGGTGGACAGAGGGAGAGAGAGCGTGGTGGACAGAGGGAGAGAGAGAGTGGTGGACAGAGGGAGAGAGAGAGTGGTGGACAGAGGGAGAGAGAGCGTGGTGGACAGAGGGAGAGAGAGAGTGGTGGACAGCGGGAGAGAGAGCGTGGTGGACAGAGAGAGAGAGAGCGTGGTGGACAGAGAGAGAGAGAGAGTGGTGGACAGAGGGAGAGAGAGCGTGGTGGACAGCGGGAGAGAGAGCGTGGTGGACAGAGAGAGAGAGAGCGTGGTGGACATAGGGAGAGAGAGAGTGAGCGTGGTGGACAGCGGGAGAGAGACCGTGGTGGACAGAGAGAGAGTGAGCGTGGTGGACAGCGGGAGAGAGACCGTGGTGGACAGAGAGAGAGTGAGCGTGGTGGACAGAGGGAGAGAGAGAGTGAGCGTGGTGGACAGCGGGAGAGAGACCGTGGTGGACAGAGGGAGAGAGAGCGTGGTGGACAGAGGGAGAGAGAGCGTGGTGGACAGCGGGGAGAGAGAGGTGGTGGACAGAGGAGAGAGAGGGTGGTGGACAGAGGGAGAGAGAGCGTGGTGGACAGAGGGAGAGAGAGCGTGGTGGACAGAGGGAGAGAGAGTGTGGTGGACAGAGGGAAAGAGAGCGAGGTGGACAGAGGGAGAGAGAGCGTGGTGGACAGCGGGAGAGAGACCGTGGTGGACAGTGGGAGAGAGACCTTGGTGGACAGCGGGAGAGAGAGCGTGGTGGACAGAGGGAGAGAGAGCGAGGTGGACAGCGGGAGAGAGAGCGAGGTGGACAGCGGGAGAGAGAGCGAGGTGGACAGAGGGAGAGAGACCGTGGTGGACAGCGGGAGAGAGAGCGAGGTGGACAGAGGGAGAGAGAGCGTGGTGGACAGAGGGAGAGAGAGCGTGGTGGACAGAGGGAGAGAGAGTGTGGTGGACAGAGGGAGAGAGAGCGAGGTGGACAGAGGGAGAGAGAGCATGGTGGACAGCGGGAGAGAGCGTGGTGGACAGCGGGAGAGAGCGTGGTGGACAGAGGGAGAGAGAGCGAGGTGGACAGAGGGAGAGAGAGCGTGGTGGACAGAGAGAGAGAGAGCGTGGTGGACAGAGGGAGAGAGAGTGAGGTGGCCAGCGGGAGAGAGACCGTGGTGGACAGAGGGAGAGAGAGCGAGGTGGACAGAGGGAGAGAGAGCGTAGTGGACAGAGGGAGAGAGAGCGTGGTGGACAGCGGGAGAGAGCGTGGTGGACAGCGGGAGAGAGAGCGAGGTGGACAGAGGAGAGAGAGCGTGGTGGACAGCGGGAGAGAGAGCGTGGTGGACAGCGGGAGAGAGAGAGTGGTGGACAGCGGGAGAGAGAGCGTGGTGGACAGAGGGAGAGAGAGCGAGGTGGACAGAGGGAGAGAGAGCGTGGTGGACAGCGGGAGAGAGAGCGTGGTGGACAGCGGAGAGAGAGAGTGGTGGACAGCGGAAGAGAGAGAGCGTGGTGGACAGAGGGAGAGAGAGCGTGGTGGACAGCGGGAGAGAGAGCGTGGTGGACAGCGGGAGAGAGAGAGTGGTGGACAGCGGAAGAGAGAGAGTGTGGTGGACAGCGGGAGAGAGAGTGGTGGACAGCGGGAGAGAGAGCGTGGTGGACAGAGGAGAGAGAGCGAGGTGGACAGAGGGAGAGAGAGCGTGGTGGACAGCGGGAGAGAGAGCGTGGTGGACAGCGGGAGAGAGAGAGTGGTGGACAGCGGAAGAGAGAGAGCGTGGTGGACAGAGGGAGAGAGAGCGTGGTGGACAGCGGGAGAGAGAGCGTGGTGGACAGCGGGAGAGAGAGAGTGGTGGACAGCGGAAGAGAGAGAGCGTGGTGGACAGCGGGAGAGAGAGCGTGGTGGACAGAGGGAGAGAGAGAGCGTGGTGGACAGCGGGAGAGAGAGAGCGTGGTGGACAGCGGGAGAGAGAGCGTGGTGGACAGCGGGAGAGAGAGCGTGGTGGACAGCGGAAGAGAGAGAGCGTGGTGGACAGCGGGAGAGAGAGCGTGGTGGACAGAGGGAGGGAGAGAGAGAGCGTGGTGGACAGCGGGAGAGAGAGCGTGGTGGACAGCGGGAGAGAGCGTGGTGGACAGCGGGAGAGAGAGAGCGTGGTGGACAGCGGGCTGGACTCTGAACTTCAGGCCTGAGTGTCCCATCGATGAGGTCTCTCCTCCTCTGGAGTTGGAGGATCGGGTCTGGGTTGTGTGAGACGTCCTCTACGGGACAGCCTCGCTGTGTTGTGTGTGTGTGAAACTGCGTCTGCATCTAGGGACACCAGACCGGATCAGGACAGCACGTTGACATCTTGGACAGAGACACCAGCAGCCCACAGCAGTTATCAGGACCTGGTTTTTATTAAACTACTTAACTGGGATCGTAGAGTGGAATCGTTATTTTTAACAGAAGTAGAACAAGAATGGTTATAAAGCTTTTTCTATTTCACAGTAAAATGTAAAATAAATGAAATAAAATCCTCAACTCCTAAAAGGCATTCCTAGAGTAGAAATCCAGTTTATCAAATATATCTTCACCACCAGAATACAGCTCCTACATCAACACTGGACATCTTCATTTAACATCACATTTTACACATAGAAGTAAACATCGCATTCAATAACAGTTACCAGCATATTTATATATTCATATCCAGAATTCATAACTTTCACCCTGCAGCGATGTGAAGGTGACGCCAGCAGACGGCGCTGGTCCCATTCATGCAGGAATTTAACAGAACCTGTTTCCAACCCGGTACATGTGGACCACTACACTGAAGGGACTACTGCTGCAGCAACACTTAAACATGGAGTTTATGTTGTTATTACACGACATGTTGGCTTAGTAGATGGGAGTGTTACAGTCATGGTTGGACATTAGAAATAATATTTTTTTTAAATAAAAGAGTTCCAGTGCGGTTGTGTTTTCATTTCTCTGCGTGAAGTCAATAATCATCTCCAGCCAAAGACTAATTAGTTACTGAGTGTCAGTGCATCTGATATCTATCTTCTCTTTATCCCTGAACCAGGACATCGCTGAAAGGATTTAAGTAGTGATCCACTAAAAGCTGCGGTAAAGTCGGGCAGTTTCCAGCCGATTCCTGAACAGGAAGGGACTTTAACACTGTGGTGCGATTCCGATTTAATAAAATATAATCAGACCCACATATCAGCTGGAACAGTCTCTAGTTTTAATTGTAGCTCTCAAAGTGCTCTACATGAGATCTGATGCTGATTTTAATTAACAACAGACTGGAGATGATCAGTGATCTGAACGGATTTAGTCTCTCTGACTTCTAAACGTCTCTATCAGCCATGTACAGAATATGACTTTAAATCAGCCAAATAGTTAAAATCCCTCCAATTCGTTGTCATGACAGCGCAGGCACGTGCACACCAGACACTGGGAAGGGACTTTTAGGAACGCGCTTTCCAATTCAAAAACTGGAGAAAGAGCCCGAGTCTGAGCAGTCTGAGCCCCCCCCCCCACACCATCAGTTAAAAAGAGAAGGTGGGTACAAGGAAGACTGGGAAGACTCTTTTGTTTAAACTGTTCCTGTTGAGCAACCACAATTCCTGTTAGTCCTATAATTTTATATTATAATGTATTTAAAGTGAATAAATTGTAATGAAAAATGAAATTAAATAGCTAAAGTAAATCGTAAGTGGAAGTGCATCTGTCAATTATATTATAATTGTATGAGATTTCAAAATATTAATCTTTATTTAGAAAAAAATACACATTGGTTGGCCTATTCATGAGCTTACATCAGCAGTTACACATGTTCAGGGGCATAGGGCGTTATTAATATACCATGTAAGGTGCTAGAAATGGGTAAACCAGTATTAGTGAGTCTGCCCGTGGGGGGGCACCGCTTCGCCAGGCATTGTCCCACATTGTCCCTCAGAAACATACCACTTGTCCCCCCTTGGGCTTATTAGCAGGTGGTCACCCTAGAGGAGTGTGATTGGTTAGGGTTGCAGAAAGAATACTATGGTAAGCCAATCAGAGCGGAGTAAGCCAGGATAGGGCGGGACATGCCGTCACCGTCTGTTGGAAACTTAAACACACCCTCTTCTCATGCTGGACGGGTTGTTGTTGTTGCTATGGAGATATAAATCGTCCGTACAGAGTTTTGCTCGCTTTGGACTCACAATAGGAACACAACTGTAACGTTTCTGCTGTCCTGCGTCTGATTGTGTACCTGAACGCACCGCAGAGTCTCCGGTGGTGAGTACCGTTCCAGCTGGTCATATTTACCCGTTCAACAGCAGGGTGGACACTGAACTTCAGCAAGTCGCACTCTTCCTTTCAGCTCTAATAACATATTCATCACGTTCCCACGTCTTAGGCTAGCTACTGGAAAGTTTAGAGAGCTAAGCTACAGCTTATTCTACATTACATGAAGCTAACGTTAGCCCACAAATACATGGAGCTAGCTAAGCTATAGCAACACGGAGCTAGCTAAGCTACAACAACACGGAGCTAGCTAAGCTACATCAACACGGAGCTAGCTAAGCTACAGCAACACGGAGCTAGCTAAGCTACAACAACACAGAGCTAGCTAAGCTATAGCAACACGGAGCTAGCTAAGCTACAGCAACACGGAGCTAGCTAAGCTACAGCAACACGGAGCTAGCTAAGCTACAGCAACACGGAGCTAGCTAAGCTACAACAACACAGAGCTAGCTAAGCTACAGCAACACAGAGCTAGCTAAGCTACATCAACACAGAGCTAGCTAAGCTACATCAACACAGAGCTAGCTAAGCTACAACAACACGGAGCTAGCTAAGCTACAGCTACACGGAGCTAGCTAAGCTACATCAACACGGAGCTAGCTAAGCTACATCAACACAGAGCTAGCTAAGCTACAACAACACGGAGCTAGCTAAGCTACAGCAACACGGAGCTAGCTAAGCTACAGCAACACGGAGCTAGCTAAGCTACATCAACACGGAGCTAGCTAAGCTACAGCAACACAGAGCTAGCTGAGGTCCATCCAGGACGGGGGTTTCCTGGCATTGATCCTCTGTCTTATTCTCTCAAGGAGAGAGGGACATCTACCAAAAGCCCTTTTAACATTTAGTTTGCAGGTATTTTTATTTTGTTTGTCTTCTCACACTAATGTAGCTACCAACACAGAATTACATTACAGACTAGTGTAGTGCGAAGAATGTCAGATGTTTATGCCACTACATTACTGACCCTCTAAGAAGGACTATACCACTACATTACTGACCCTCTAAGAAGGACTATACCACTACATTACTGACCCTCTAAGAAGGAATATACCACTACATTACTGACCCTCTAAGAAGGAATATACCACTACATTACTGACCCTCTAAGAAGGAATATACCACTACACTACTGCCCCTCTAAGAAGGAATATACCACTACACTACTGCCCCTCTAAGAAGGAATATACCACTACCTTACTGACCCTCTAAGAAGTTGCAGTACATATCTATATTATATGATATGTACTACTGCATAATCTCTGGGCGTGACTGCTGACTGGAGTGTGGAGAGGTAATATTTTAGTAACGGCCCGTCCTCGGTGTCCGGTACCGCTGCTCCACAGACGTCTCAGACTCTTGTTTGAATGTCCTCCACTTCTTCAGGAACGGCATGAAGACGGAGGTCATGGCTCCGGCTGTAGTTGTTGACCTCGTTGATTTCCAGCTCTACGTCAGTAACGTTTTTCTGAAGTTGCTCGCAGGTTTCTTTAAGACCCCGTTCTGTCGTCCCAGGTCCAGAACGTCTTTACGGCAGAAGTCCAGAGACCTTTTAAGACCGTCCATTTGAGCTGTGTTGTAGTGGACATCGGTTGGTCTGCTCTTTCTCTTTTATTCTTCTCAATGACAGCTGTAATAATTGTGTTCTGCAGCTCAGAGAGCGACGGTTCTGTCGGTTTGGCGGGGACGTGTTTTCTCCGTGACCTCTTGTCTTCTCAGGGTGGTGTTTCACAGGTGTAGCAGGAGAGGAACTGCAGTCTTCACCATGTCCCGCTTCACAAGCATACGAGTGAATTTCGCTTATGTTCCGTTTGTCTTTATTAATTACAACCTCCATATCTTCCAGTCGCAGGAGTTCATCTTTCTCCAAGTTGTCCATCGCTAGCATGTGCTAACGTTAGCTTTAGCTCACAGCTAGAAACCGATAGCTCCACCTGTCGTAGTTTCAGATCGCTGCTTCTTCAAATACAAATATGAACTTCTTTAGGCAACGTAATGTAGTTACATTAATAATGTGTGCAGTAATTCCCACATTATTATTCGCTAGGACGACTTCTCATGTCGCCATCCTGAGTCGACCTCCTAATATAATATTACACAGAGATACCTGACACTCTGAAGTCCTATGGACTGGTCCCCTCATCAGTCCTCGCGTTCTCTCCATTCAAACAGAAGATCTGAATCTAGTAGAACATGGTCAGCTAGAATTCACTCACACCTCCCATTAGTTCTTCTAACCCTTGTATCATTATCTCTGCATGTTTCCCCCTTGGGTCTACCAAAGGAGTCCTCAGCAGACGGCAAGCTGGAGACCGTAGCAGTAAAGGAGGAGGAGGAGGAGGAGGAGCAGCCTGCAGCAGCAGTGAAGGAGGAGGAGGAGGAGGAGCAGCCTGCAGCAGTGAAGGAGGAGCAGGAGGAGGACAAGGAGCAGACTGCAGCAGTGAAGGAGGAGGAGGAGGAGGAGCAACCTGCAACAGTGAAGGAGGTGCAGGAGGAGGACAAGGAGCAGACTGCAGCAGTGAAGGAGGAGGAGGAGGAGGAGCAGCCTGCAGCGGTAGTGGCAGTGAAGGAGGAAGAGGAGGAGCAACCTGCAACAGTGAAGGAGGAGGACAAGGAGCAGACTGCAGCAGCAGTGAAGATGGAGAAGGAGGAGTATGTGGTGGAGAAGGTTTGGACCGCAGAGTGGTGAAGGGAAGAGTAAGTTTCTGCTGAAATGGAAAGGGTTCTCAGAGTAAGTATGAGTCTATAATATTAATACTTGGTGTTCTTGGTCCTGATATAAATAATATATTTACATATTGCAAATAAATGTCAGCATTGTATCACGCCCTCAAAGTTGAAGGTTTGGTATTTTAGACTCTAAGTTGCATACCCACAAATAACCTTAGAAATAGAAAGAAGGACTAATAGGAATGATGAATTAGAGTGAGAATGGATTGTCTAAAACAAAGTGTGAGGAGATGTTCTTCTGTCTGCACTCACCTTCCAGTGAGGAGAACACATGGGAGCCGCAAGACCACCTGGACCTGGACCTTATCACCGAGTACATGCAGAAACACGAGGAGGAGGAGGAGGGAGGAGGAGGAGGAGGAGGAGGGCAAGAGGAAAGGTGTCAGGGAGGCCTCGGGAGACTCAGAGGAGCGAGGGAGCAAGAGGAAGGAAGGAGGAGGTGAGTGAAGGAAAGAGGTTACTCCAGACTGAAGACTCCCAGAAATCTAATCTCAATATTAATGAAAGCACAAAGAGGGTTTCACAAATGTCTTTAGGATTTATATATCATACCGTAATTCCTCAAAGAAGAACGGTAGTCATTAAACTCCGCCCTCTGATAGTGGCCGGGGGGGCAACACGGGCAAATAAAGGGGGGGGAAATCAGAGTGGATAATCTCCTCAGGGCCTTTCATATGAGGTGCATTCAAGTTATCGTAATGTACATTTCTACCAATTTAATTAACAGATTCAATATATTCATGCCAAGTTTTAATCAAGAAATGCGTGGATATGCAAAACCTACTTTTCTAAACTCGTCCTGGGTTTACTGACCGATCTGCCTGAAACTCGGCATATAGCATCTGAGGTTGCTGTTACAAAACGTTACTAAATAATTTCTTTGCGTAAATTGTAAAATATGATTTTTTGTAAATAGAGACCCAGACAACCCTTTGGCATATCTCGTTAAAATGAAATCCTATCACGTGAATCCTGAGATTCTTTTTTTTCATCCCACTCTGAGACTCTGGACCAAATCTGTACAAAGGTACATATTTTTCAAAGTCTGCTTTATTGTCAATTTCTTCACATGTCAAGACATACAAAGAGATCGAAATTACGTTCTCTCTATCCCACGGTGGAGACGAGACATATTTTAACAATTAGGTCACAGACAAACAAACATAACATTCAAGTAAACAATATAAAAATAAGAAGGCACATACAATGAAGTAAATAAGAGCAGCAAAATTTGAGTTTAGGATGTGCAATTGTGCATACAGTAGACAGTCAATATAATAGTGCAAAAGTCAGGCCAATAAATGGCTGAGGTAGTTGGGTTAGGCAAGGCAGGCAAGTGGCATAATGGTGCAAGTTATGTAAGAGCAGCAGAAGTGTGCTCAGAAGTGTTTTCAGGACAACAACAACAAGTTGCAAAGTGTGCATGTGTACAAGTGGAGTGGTGCTGGTCAGCTTTTGTGGGGTCCAAAGGTCCAGGATGTTATGTGTAGCTGAGGGTGGAGGGGGGAGAGAGGGGAGAGAGTTCAGCATCCTAACAGCGGGTGTATGAAGCTGTTGGTGAGTCTGGTAGGGGGGAGCGCAGGCTCTGGACCTCTTCCCAGAGGGCAATGGATCTAACAAATTGTGAGTGGGGTGACTTGCATCATCACAATTGTGGTGGCCTTGCGGGTGAGGTGGGAGGTGTAAATGTCCTTCAGGGAGGGGAGTGTGAAGCACCAATAACCCTTCCAGCTGTGTTCACTATGCGCTGCAGGGCTTTCTGTTGTATTTAGAGACAGCAAACAGCTGGAGAGGATGCTCTCAGTGGAGCCTCGGTAGAACGTGGTCATGATGGCGGTGGGGCACTTACTCGCCTGAGTTTCCGCAGGAAGTACAGGCGGCGCTGAGCTCTCTCACCAGTGATGCAGTGTTGGTGGTCCAGGAGAGGTCTTCACTGATGTGCACCCCCAGGAGTTTGGTGCTGGTCACTCTCCACCACAGCACCGTCGATGGTCAGTGGCAGGTGTTGGATGTGACCTCTCCGGAAGTCAACAACATCTCCTTAGTCTTGCTGACGTTCAGCAGGAGGTTGTTGTCCCTGCACCACATGTATGTTTTTTTACACACGTGTGTGTGTATATATATACACACACGTGTGTGTGTGTGTGTGTGTGTGTGTGTGTGTGTGTGTCACACTCACCTAAAGGATTATAAGGAACACCTGTCAATTTCTCATTAATGCAATTATCTATCAACCAATCACATGGAAGTTGCTTCAATGCATTTAAGGGTTTGGTCCTGGTCCAGACCATCTCCTGACCTGGTCCAGACCATCTCCTGACCTGGTCCAGACCATCTCCTGACCTGGTCCAGACCATCTCCTTAACTCCAAACTGAATGTCAGAATGGGACAGAAAGGGGATTTAAGACATTTGGGAGCGTGGCCTGGTTGTTGGTGCCAGACAGGCCGGTCTGAGTAGTTCACCATCTGCTCAGTTACTGGGATTTAACACCCACCATCTCTAGGGTTTACAGAGAATGGTGTGAAAAGGGAAAAAACATCCAGCATGCAGCAGTCCTGGGGGGGGCGGGGATTGCCTGGTTGATGCTAGACGTCAGAGGAGAATGGGCCGACTGATTCAAGCTGATAGAAGTGCAACTTTGACTGAAATAACCACTCGTTACAACCGAGGTGCAGCAAGGCCACAACAGCACAACCTTGAGGAGGGGGGGCTACAACAGCAGAAGACCCCCCCGGGTACCCTCATCTCCACTACAAATAGGAACAAGAGGCCACAATTAGAAAGAACTCACCAAAATTGGACAGTTAATTTTTTCTATTTTTTTATTGCCACTCTCATTCTAACCCCAACCGGCCCGTCAGACACGCCTACCAAGAGCCTGGGTCTGACCGAGGTTTCTGCCTAAAAGAAGTTTTTCCTCGCCACTGTCGCACTGTTGCTGCTCTGGAGGAAACTACTAGAACTGTTGGGTCCTGTAAATTCGGAGTGTGGTCTATCTGTAAGTGTCTTGAGATAATTCTTGTATGAATGATACTATAAATAAAATGAATGAAATTGAATTGAAATAAAGACTGGAAAAATGTTTCCTTGTCTGATGAGTTGGTTTCTGTTGAGACCTTCAGATGGTGGAGTCAGAATGAGAAATGGATCCATCAGGCCTGTTACCACTGTGCAGGTTGCTGGTGGTGGTGTTGTAATGTGGGGGGAGGTTTTTTGGTACGCTTAGTGCCATTGGGCGGGTTTAAGTGGCCCGGCTACCTGAGCCTGGTTCCGACCATGTCCATCCCTTATGGCCCCATGTCCCGTCCTCTGATGGCTCCTTCCAGCAGGATAATGCCCATGTCACAAAGCTCAATCATTCAAATCGGTTCTGAACAGGATAATGAGTTCACTTTGAGTGTTTAGCGATCATGAGAAAGTGGCTGTAACTACAGGTGTACTTTGTCGGATCTGCTTAAAACTTTTCAGGATTCATCAGAGTCCGCTCCTGACGGACATCTACATGCGAAATTCGCTCAAAGACATAGCGCCCCCAAGTGGCAACAGGAAGTAGGCCTAGAAGACAAGGTGCTTACTTATCCTAGAGATTCACACATCAACTTCAAATTCAGTCTGAGTCATCTCAAGATGTTGAAGATGAAAAGTTATAAAAGATTTTTTTCGTTAAACGGTGTAGGCGTGGCATGGCGGCCATTTGAGTGTTTAGCAATGAAGATGAAAGTGGCTGTAATACAGTGTACGTTGTCGTATCTGCTTGAAATTTCCCACAAACACCAAGAGTCCAGTCCTGAGGACACCTACAGGCCAATATGGACTTTTGGAGATAGCGCCACCATCTGGCAACAGTAAATATGCCTTATAGGACAAACATCATCCGATTTACATGAAACTTAGAACGTGTGGTCTACATGTGATACGAGGCGGCCCCTATATTATGACCACGTCCAGTCACTCAGGCCACGCCCCTGTCATAACATTTGAAACCGTCTAACGTAGATACTTATGTGAGGTGTCATTGAACTCAGCAGAGACTTCCTTTTTTATGGTGTGTTTGACCCGCCCCACTATGATGCGGCCACGCCCCTTTCACAGATAATGACCTGTATGCGTATAGTCGGTGGAGGTATCATGAACTCAGCAGAGACTTCCTTTTTGTTAGTGATGGTTGAGCCACCCCCCTATGATGCGGCCACGCCCCCTTAACAGATAATGACTTGTATGATGTATGGACTGTGTGAGGGGTTATTGAACTCAGCAGGGAGTTCCCTTTCTATGGCGACCATTTTCAGCGTGTGAATGACGCGCCAATGCGTGTCGCAAGGAGAGGCGTCGCCGGTATCCCCGACTCTCACAGGGTAGCGAGGGCCCTCCATCGCTGCTTGCAGCTTTGATTTTCTTTGGTTCTCAAATGATATTTTTTGTAAATAGAGACCCAGACAAACCTTTTACATATCTCATCCAAATTAAATCCTTTCAATGTGAATCCAGAGATTCTTTTTTTCATCCCACAATGAGACTCTGGACCAATCTGTACAAAGGTTCATATACATGTGTGGTATATATATATATATATTATATATTATAGATATATATATATATATTATATATATATATATATATATGAACTGCCAATATGATCTTTACCATGTTGGAAGTGTTTGATCTAGTCATCAATCCTGGATGACTCAGAGCCTTTACATACATCAAAGCTATTTTTTAAACCTCCATGATCACGACATATGCGCCGGTGTTGTCGGTGGCATCAGTGATCCTCAGCAGTTTTATGTCAGAGCACAGCAGAAAGCTCTGCTGAGCTTCAGAAATGCTTGAGGAAATGTGAGCTTGTGTGGACAATACCACATTACTTGCTCAATAAAAGAGGTACACCTCTGAAAAGCTGTTTGATTCAGAAACCAGACACGCTACTGAGAAGTAGTTAAACTAGTATCATTACTGCTCAATACTGCTGGAGATACAAGTTTGATTTAGCAACAACAAGCTAAAACAAAAGGTCAAAGGTCAACTCATTGAATCAATGGTGCCCCTCATTGCTAATGTCTATCAGGGACAATGGTTCTAAATTACTTTACTGCAGTAGACCTAGTCCAGCAACATAAAGACAACACAATAACCCCTACAGATACAAGTGCAATGTAAAAATCTGATAATTAAGAAAGGTAATGCATCAGACAGACTATGTTCCACAGACATGCTCTAAATGTGGACATAGTTTCTAGTTAAGATAGATCTCTACAGCGGCACCTCACTAACTCATCTCTCTGTGTTTCTGTCTAGAAACGGAGAGAAACAGTGACAGCGGACAATCACCGCTGTCCCCACTGTGACAGAACCTTCACATCAAGATATTTTAAGATTCATCGATAGTTTACAATATAGAGAAGCCTTACAGATGTGATCAATGTGGGGCAGCTTTCACACAACAGAGCACCCTAAAAGCCATCAACGCATTCACACTGGAGAGAAGCCGTACAGCTGTGAACAAGTGGGAAAACGTTTCTTACTGTGGTAGCCTTAAAACTCACCAGCGCATCACACTGGAGAGAAGCCGTACAGCTGTGAACAATGTGGGAAAGCGTTTTCTTTGAGGAGTAACCTTAAAAAACACCAACTTATTCACACTGGAGAGAAGCGTACAGCTTGAACAATGTGGGGAAACGTTTTCTCAGAGTGATAACCTTAAAATCTCACCAGCGCATTCACACTGGAGAGAAACCTTACTGGTGTGAACACGTGGGGAAAACCTTTTCTCGGTAGTGATCACTTTAAAAAACACCAGCGCATTCACACTGCCTCGTTGTGAACATGTTCCAGAGCCAAGCTGTTGTCCTCCTCCTCATGCCCTGAAGCTGTGTTGTATATTCTGATCTTCTCTCCACATGAAGGCTGACCAGCAGAAACTCTCTTGAACAGCTGTATGTGTCATGCTACGACTACATATTACGCTCCCTCCCTTTGAAGGGTCGTCCTGTCATTCATGTAAATAGTTTTAACCCTTGCTTTGAACCGTAGTGGACTCAGTTCTGAGACGCAGGCAGCACAGTTGCTTTTCACGACTGTAAGACCCAGGCGGACCCAGCAGAGCATGCTGGGAAACGCCGGCCTTCAGCTGATCTAACAGTGATTAGTTCTGAATCGACTTAACATTATGACGTTTTTTTAAACTTTTATTAATTTGAATTGGAGGGATTTTAACTGCTATTAGTTTATTTGAAGGCGTATTCTGTCCAGAACACATGTTGTGAGGCTGATAGTGACGTTAGAAGTCAGAGAGACTAAATCTGTTCAGATTACAGATCATCTCCAGTCTGTTGTTCTAAAATCAGCAACAGATCACAGTAGAGCTTTTGAGAGCTACTCTGTCTAAAAAAACAACTAGAGACGTGGACCAGCTGATATATGGGTCTGAGAAAATTATATCAAATCGGACCACAGTGTCCTGTCACTTCTGTCCAGCCTGAAGGCTGCGGAAACATCTGGAAACTGTCCGACTTGGGAGCGGATTCCGTCCCCGTCCCCGGCTCTCGTCCCTTTACAGGCGAGGAGCAGCTCGTCTCCAACGAGCCTCATGTGAGCTGTCCCGCTCTGTCCTCTACAACTCGCAGGGACAGATGTGCAGACAGTGACTATTGAGTCTTGTAACTGCGAGGTTTTTCCAACTAAATAACACAAATGAGTATAACCTTTATAGTAACCAATAGAAATAATTAGGTACTTTTCAGACAATTATGGAAACTGGTTAAGTAGACGTAAAGAATTTGATGTATTTGTGGTTGTAACAATTATAATGTAATCAAACTAAAATATGATTATAACC
>NW_022602943.1:0-41570 GCF_008692095.1 Etheostoma spectabile | reverse complement strand
AACAGCAACAGTACAATCTGTGTCTAATAAGTCACAATAGCCACATGATATGCAAATAAGGAGTTAACTATTTATGTGCTAATTTGCATACATTTGACAAGGCAGTGGAGGTGAACCGGATATGCAAATAACTAAAACATATGAGCACAAAACTTCCCCAGTTAATGAATTAAGTGTCTTACCCCCTTAAATGTTGGGTATAAATATGTGTAGATAAATTCAGAAGAACTACAGATGCCAGCCTAAAATAAATCCATCTAAATATGTATTTTGGAAGTTGTATTACAATTAGAGTAAAAGAAGACATGGAAGCAAAATAGACCAAAATCTCAACAGTTTTGCATTAAACAGTAACTTCATTAGTTTGATCTTCATTATTGATGCAGTTTTTTTCCTGTAAAATTAACAAAATTGCAGCAACAGCCTTTTTCAGTTTAGTGTGAGGATTTTGTTGAGATTTTTTAAGGTGTTATTTATACCATAGCACCAAAAGAATTAAATTGAGTTATTAGCATATGCAAAATAAACAAAATTCTTGGTGAAACTATGTCTCTCTCCTTGATGCAGTCACTCATTCTAAATATAAACATGAAACTAGTAGCGTAGAAAACATGTTGAGTATTCATTGAAAACTATTACAATTGGGTAAGGGAAATAAGATAAATTAGTAAGGTAGTCGAAGTTGAGTTTATACATTTAGTGGTTTTTAAATATCATGTGAATAAATTTATTAACTATTTTATTCTATTTTTCCCTTGAAACCTGCCGCCTAAACTGTCTCTGCACGTCCCTGTGCACAAACACAAGCAAGCACCTAAGTGGAAGGCTGCAGCCACTGCAGGTGTTTTTTTTGTGCGGATGGCCAATTCCGATGGGCGGACTTTCAAAGCCGTTCTAATCCATTTGATTAGCTGAACCCAAGAACCTGGGCTGCAGACAAAGAGCTCTTTCACACATGCACTCGCTGCTACAGCTACATGTGATCTCAGGAATCTGTACATCACAAAACGTTCTTCTGCATTCCATCTCCTTCTGTCCCGCTGTTTGTGTTCCCTCTCTTAGCCTCGACTGATAAGCCACTGAGGTGTTTCTGACTTGAGATATCAGTGTCGATCATCATGTGTTTCTTTCCTTGTACTTTCCGGTGTTTTGTGAAAACGTTTTTTAGCTTTTCTGCTGAATGAATCCACAGAAATCACTTAAAGAACGGGTTGGATTCTGTGTAAGAGGGAAAAACAAAACAACAGAAACCACTGATAAAATACATAAATTAACCACACAACAAATTACAGCCACAAATATTGTCACTGAGTGCAATAAACTCCTATCTCATAAGGTGTATATACTGTAGCGTTCCTCTGTAAGAAGGCTAGGAGACGTTATCTGGAGTGGTTTTGCTAGCAATTTATTAGCAAACAGTACCCAGGCTACTGTGGGCGATAACCAATGCCAAAACCCACAAAACTGTTGTTACTGTTTGCTCTTACACCTAGCCTCTTGCTTAAACTGACTAATACTGCTCCACAAACTAGCAGGAAGAACAACAAAACGTTCCCACTAACTCTCTGCCAATCATGGGTACACCTCTCACACTGCAATTAGCAGTCCTTTATGTTGACTGCTGTCTCAATTCATTTGAGACCAGTTATTTGCTAATATGACACCCAGTCCATTACCCAGTCAGAATCATCAGACCATTATTTTGTTCAACATAACCCTGTTTCAATTTGTAGCTTAATGTTAGCTCACTACCTAGCTTACCATAAGTAGTAAGGTAAGGTAATTCAATTCAATTCAATTTTATTTATAGTAACAAATCATAAAGAGTTACGTCAAGACACTTTACAGATAAAGTAAGTCTAGACAACACTGTATAATTACAAAGACCCAGCAATTCCATTAAATCACCCGAGAACAAGCATTTAGCAAGCGACAGTAGTGAGGAAAAACTTCCTTTTAGGGAGAAACCTCGGACAGACCCAGGCACTTGGTACACATGTCTGACAGTGCTAGTGGGGGTGTGATGAACAGTGGCAATTATTTCAGAAGAAAAGATAATGAAACTATGACTAGAAATAGTAGTTCATGGCGTAGCAGGGCACTGCAGGGCGTTACAGGGTGTAACAGGCGTAGTGGGCACTGCAGGGCATAGCAGGAGGGAGCAAGGCATAGCAGGGTGTAGCAGGGCATAGCAGGTGTAGCAGGGCACAGCAGGGGTGTAGCAGGGTACGGAGCAGGACCATGGCGACAGCTGCAACCATAATTTACTGTAGGTGCCGCCCTAATCCAAGGAAAACTGTGGGGCGAAAAAACATAAGGACACAAGGGGACTATGCTCCCCAGAGCTAGGTTAGTGACAAGCATTAGGTAGCCAGACATGTTAATATTTGCAGCTTATGTTAGAGCTGACAATGCTCCCCTTACAATTTGTTGGTGTTTTTGGTTTTGGAAAGGGTAAAAAGACAAATAAGACACCACTCTTTGTACACAGAGTATGACTTATGCTAAAGCACATTGCACGCTTCTTCAGCATGTTAAGAAAATCTAAGCTAGACAGGCTGCCCGGCCTGGTTAAGGTTGCAAAAATTTAATTGGATAACCCTGTTCAGCTGCGGGATTACAGTCAGTGAAAGCTGCAAAAACCAAACGATGCAAAATGAAAAGCACACAAACCCCAAAAACAAATACAACGAAATACAAACTCCGTCTAACATGACCTCGCCTTCTGTTGTGTAAACTAGATGCAGCATTTTTCTGTAGCATTTGTTTTCGTGGTAAGTGGGTTTCATTTTGCATCGGCCCGTATTTGAAGCACGCTTGTGTATTCAGTTGTGTTATGGTGTATTTGCAGCGTGTTTGCTGAATGCTGTGCATGTGTTGTCAAATTGATATAGGTTTTTTAATTTGCTTGTGTTTGTCTATTTGCATGTGTTTTTTTAAGTTGCAATGCGTTTGCCCCTGTCGGCCACCGTACTTATCTACATGGAAGCTGACAAATATGCTTGCTTTATGCAATTGTTTATTATTATTGAAACAATCGGAAACAATGACAAATACTGTCTAGATATTACTGTCTATACTATCTAGTGTCCCAATTATACTTACTAAAGGTTAACTAAACATTCCATTTTTTTAAGCAGCTCAACAATGGACCTCGTGCATTACATCACAATGCTTGGCCAGCAAGTTGTATTTGAGACTCAAAGTACTCGGTGGAACTCAATTCACATCGACAGTACATGCAAATACCTTAAGTCATGTGGAGAGTACCATCAGGAAGGGCATTGAAACTGAACTTGTGTCAAAAAGACTCTTTTCTGTATCTATTTCTGCTCAAGGAGGTTTGTTTCTGCTAGCCATCCACAAACGTTGCCTCCTGAATTCCAAAATCCACGGAGAATGTGCATGCATGAATCAAATTTACGTTAACTTGTTATATTGCGTTAATTTGACTGTTAAAAAAACAATTTCTACACCAGTACAGGAAAATGAATAGCTGTAATTACTTGGATTCCTATAATGTAGCCACCAAAAAGTTCCAAAATGTTTTCTAATGTGGCCATAAACAAATCCGTTTCAGATATGAAAAAGAGGCAGCAGAAATGCATTCCTCCTCGTTACATTTATGTCAACATATCGTTAGCAGCTCCCATGTGTTGCCATCTCTGGTCCTGAAGCTGATTTGGGAAAAGTAATGAAAGGGCCATCTGGTTTGACAGGGCCTCTGACATCAAATGTCTTGTGTTAAAAGACCAGGAGAAATCCGGAGGAGGAAAGACATGGTCACACTCACGTGAACCCCACCTTCTAGTCGAGCCTAAACATATGAGTAAAGTATGCATTGCTGTAAAACGGTGGTGATCAAAATACCTCAGAGGAACCTTAAAACCTGTGGTGTAAATAGCTGGGAGAGAGTGTTCCTCGTTTTAGATTTGCTTCACCGACTCTGGATCAAAGTGTTTCCAAGTCCCATTAGGTCACTGCTGCTCTTCTTACAGCTCCATCACAGACCTAAACGTTTAGATTGCAAACAGGAGAAACTTGGGATAGAGTGAAAATCTTGTATTTTGTTTTCATGGTTTCCTTCTGGAGCCAAAAGGCACATTTTCTGAACACCAGAGTCTGACACGAGTTTATTCTTACTCCCTTGTGTAAAAGGACTGTAAAAAAGTTTAAAAAAAAGTGAAAGTGAGCATCTGTGAGCAGGTATTTACTGGGTCTTAAGAATATGGGCAAACACACATGCTTTAAGGGCCATATGTATTAGTTTTGACACACACATGCACACACATAAATGTGCACACAACTGCTTTCTCTAATAGACAAAGGTCTGACTATCTTATGGCTGATGTAATAAATAAAACAACAGCATATCCAAAACATTCAATGAAATGTGCTTTAGGTATCACCCCCAAAATATCAATAAAAAATATCAAGGTGTGTTCCACAATTTAATATATTGTTCCAGACAAAAGCACATGGGACAGAGACTGACTGAAAGCCTGCGTGCGTGTGCGTATGTGTGTGTGTGTGTTTGTGTGTGTGTTTGTGTGTATGTGTAAGCAGGTGGTGCAGCATTTGCAGGAGTTTTTATGCGACACAGAGGAGAGGCACATCTGGGTTGAGGAGGGAGTGTCAGTGTGATTTGACTCTGGAATCAGGCGGTCTACTGTCTCTTGGGTCGGTCTCTTTTCTGCTTGCTGGAGCCAATGTGGCAGCGACAACTAATGGAATGTTTTCCCAAGGACAATGATAGCAATCCCTAAAACTAAATTACCTCTCCTTTCTGTATAGGCAGAGCAAAACACACAAGCAATACACAGTTAATTAAAGATAGAGGAAAACATCTGTGATGGGCAGGGGAAGAAACAAAAGTTGGTTTGTGCTTTTATGCCTGAGCGTGTTCATCAGTGTGGTAATATCCATGACAGAGTTTAACTCAGGTGAGGGGACCTTCGGTTTCTGTGGTCCTGCTCTCTGGAACAAACTGCTCGATGACCACGTCCATCACAACTGTGTCCACATTTAAAACAAACTGAAAACCTTATTTTCTCAGGCATTTGCTTAATTAGTGTGTGTGTGTGTGTGTGTTTGTATTGTGTTGTAGTGTGTGTGTCTGTGTCTGTGTCTGTGTGTGTGTGTTTGTGTGTGTGTGCGTGTGTGTCCATATTTGTATGATCACACTTGTGTGTATGTTTTTTTTTTTGTTGATTATCCTGTTGTGTTTATTGCATAATTATTTATCTTTTGCTGTGAAATGCAATGTTTAACGTAAAGCACCTTGGGTTTATTGTGATGAAAGGTGCTACATGAATACAAATTGACATTGACATCTCAAAATACAGAGTGATTACATAATAAACACAATGTGCACACTTTACACTTTGTTAATGAAAGATGTTTGGCATTGGATTGTATACAACAATGACTGCTGCTTATTTGCACTATTGTGTTTTGTGTTTTATTTGTTCGGAGTTGACACAAATAACCATAAAGTATTCAGTGTGACAGACTAGCAGAGCTATTCAGGTTTTGGCAGGTACCCGCAATTCTCTTTCTTTCTTCCCCTCCCTCTCTTTTTTTTCCTCTCTCTCTCTCTCTCTTCTCTCTCTCTCGCCTAGCTCCTAGCCAGCTGTGAGCCTGTCCAGCCAGTCAGCGTGAGACATCTGGGATGCATTGGACCTGTGAGAAAGGACAGAGGGCAGCTGGAACCTATCAGTTATTGTATTGCAGGGTAGCCCAGAGATCAGCAGATCTGCTCTGTGTGTTTGACCTGTCCTGAACTCTGAACTCATCCACTGTCTCAAAGTGAAATGACAGGTACAAAGGAGGGGTGATGATAAAACTGTGTTTACACACTGATACACTGTAGGTTCACTTGTGTGTTCTACAGATAGCACAAGTTATTTTTATGTACATGTCAAAGACATGGAATAATGCAGGTTTGCGCTTCAGTAATATTGTCTTTTATTGAGTCTTAAAAAAGGCCTTGTCAACACCATAGTCATTGAGATGACTCTCTTTTGTTACCTCTGTTTTACGTTGTTGTGCAGCATCCTAGGGTGGGGTATGTATTTGTACTGTTTTGTGTGTTTTCTGTATACAAAATTTAAAAAAACCCGTATCAGACATGGATATTTAGTGGATTGCCTTTCTAAAGACTTGCTCTTCAGAAAGTTAATTGTATTTTTTTAGTATGAACTACAGTCTAAAAGTCTAAAGAGCAGCCACTAAACACTCCTAATTCCTTCAGACAGAAGTTCAAGGATACTAAATTATGGAATCAAACATTGGGACTCAGCCAATGAATGAGTCCAATACCACTTTTCAGCAGCTTTCCCCGTCTCCTTCACCCAAACAGAGTCAAAATCTGTGGACAGGTTAAACCAGGTGTGGCCTGACCTGGGCCCAGGAAGCCTGGGGTTAGATCTGGAGCTTGATGCAGGGGGACAGGTGTGTTTATTGGGGGGCGCTGACACTAATGTGGCCTGACACCAGGAGCCTACGGTGGTGATGGGGATATTTGGACATGCCTGTACCCTGTAATCCTTTTATGATTGGCCTTTTCAGATAGGAAGTTTGTGAGTAAAAAAAAATGTGTTTGAAAATCACCTGACGAGCATTTCTTTAAAAAAAATATCTGCCCTCTGGCAGCGTAAAACTCCAAACACACCTGCGTAAAGGCATCTGACACCTGCAGTGGGTGAGACCTGAGACTGACACCAAATGTCAAAGTGGATGGGGATACCGGTAAGACTTGTCAAATTAAAGTAATTTCAAATGATAGTGACTGTGGCCATAGTTTGATTAGTGCTTTTGGCCATGCAAATAATATCGTCTTGCTCTGGCACATAAGAGAAATTCCAAGCCAGCATGTCCCTTTGTGAAAAGCAGGGGATAACAAGGAGCTGGAGTTCACATGACAGTACTCACCTTTAGGGGTTTGAGTTGTGGGCAGTCCGAGATTATGGTGTTGGCTTTCAGTGTTTTTAAGAGAACAATATGTATCATCACTGCCAGAAATCAGGACCCACCCAGAGATGATGGAGCAAAACGCAATGATTCTCAAGTATGCAGTCTCCTACCCAGATACATTTACACAGACAACCCCTCCTACAACACACACACACACACACACACACACACACACACACACACACACACACACACACACACACACACACACACACACACACACACACACACACACACAGTTGAACCCAGCTTCCTGACATTTAATACACATTTTTTTCCTGTATGAAATGTCATATGCTCTTACAAATCTCAACTGTAAAACTCCTTGCTGGTGCCCGAAAATAAATTCATGTGTGAAATACGACACAGCAATTCCAGGCGAAGGTGTCCAAGCTCAACTCCATGACCTTTCACAACCACCAATTCACGCTAGGAATTTACAGCTAGATTAGTGTTTTGGATTTCATCCCTCCCATTGTATTCTCTCTCATGTCTGGCCAACCAACCAAAAGCCTTTTATTCACATACTGCTTCCATATGCTCGATAAATGCCCTAAGCTATGGTATCGTGGGCTAAAATCAAGCTGCAGAGTAGATGATGTTGGCACTACAGGGCCTATTGTAGCTGTTTAAAATACAATTTGTTCATGCCTGCTAATGTGGCCGTTTCCTTATTAGTAGCATGCAGTTAGTGAGACCACCAGAACTTTTTTCCCAGAAGAAGGAGGAAACAGTTGTGTCTTTTTGGGTGACCCCGTGTTGCTCTGTTGCTCCCTGGGGTTCCCAGACTGCTTGCTTTGTGCTCCGATCTATCTTCCAGTTTTCTAGTTCTCCCCTGGTCACAATGCATTGATTTATTATGTCATCCTAAAATTGCAGTTTTTGTTTTAGTTTGCTTTCCAAATAATCAAAAATCATTGAGGCAAGATGCCGTCCAATACAGTGACTCATTGTTCTTTGAGTGTAAACAGCACACTAGAAGTGTATGTTAATCACTGGTGACAATGACAGAGCTGAGGCAATGCAATCCCTTTGTATGTTCATAGTCTTGCTGAACGAAGCTTTTGTGTACGCAAGTGTCACAACGAGACCACCCAACACAATGCTGTATGATGTGTACTATGGACCTGTGTCTGCAATAAAGCTTTATATAATGCCACTGAGAACGCCTGAGTGACTTAAAAGACAGAGATCAAATACTCAGTTTGGATGTAACACAAATGCTTAAAGTTGAAATAATTGTACATGAATACATAAGTGTATTCTTGATGTTTCTTTTTTATTTGTGTAGTTATTTGGGCAAAACTGTAATTAACAAAAGGAAGGAAACTGAAGTTTTTGTGTGTGATTAGGTTGCCTATGTTAGTGTTCTCCAAGAGGTGTACACTTTTGGTTGCGACTGACTGTGTCGGTACTGTCATTTTATTGCAATATCAGTGTGGACGGGCACTAAAGTGTAGTAGTGAGGTTTGTTAGAAAAGTGGCGGGGGGGGCTTGTTCGTAGGCTTTACAGGCATTAACATGCTCCAGTCGATAGTACGCTACTGAAGTTGACAGCGCCTTTCCTAGCAATACTGTTTCTATAATAACGATCATAAAAAGGTTTTATCCTCTTTTGAAAAATGTAAAAATAAGCACAATAGGTTCAGGATTATTATAGTTTATGTTTCTTCACACAGAATGTGAGGAGAACAGCTCAGCCATTGGACTTGCAAATCATGTTCCCCCTCCTTTACATGTAAATGTACTTCCTCTCAGGAAGCCGACTTTGCACCATCCTTTCTCTTCGAGACTATCTGATTCCTGCAGCTCCGGGCCGCTGTGGGAAACCTGGGAATCTTGGAATTCCAGAATTCCTAATTAGTTCCCTTTCCTTCCAGTGTTTTTCTAGTTACCCTTCCCTCTGTGACTTATAGGTCAGCTGAGTGTTTTTGAAATGATCCAGTTCAGCACTGCTTCTATCAAAGTCACGGATGGAGACCGGTCCTGCAGAGGGGCTGTTAGAATCACTGTAACACAGCTCACTGACTCACAAACAACTCGTGACCCACAGCAGCTGTTTTTTCACCTGCTAGACACTCCTGGCGGCCTATACCCTGGTAGGGGTGACGGGCAGTAAGTAAGTAAGTAAGTAAGACACTCCTGGAGTCATCACTGAAACTACATTGAATACTGTACTTGATTGTTCTAATTATTCACTAATGCAAATTGACAAGTTGGCTTCTCCTACAAACAGAGTTGACCTCTTAAGACACCCAATCTATGTTTTGGGCCACCAAGGGTCTGTCGTCAATTTGACCTTTGACCTTATTGTTGACTGTTAGTTTAGCCGCTGCTTTCTCTTGCTCCCCCTCTATCCCAGGGGTTTATGCATTATTCTGCACTATCTACTTCTCACTCTGACTTACTCACTCCAAGAATCTGTTATCCTTTTAGTTTACACCTTAAGTGTTACATCTCCTTTGTATTTCTTTGTTTTACCTTCACTTTGCGGAATTCTTTTTCCATCTCTATTCATCTCTTTCCTGTCTTTCTTTAAAGAAGCCATATATTGTAATAACCGTGTTAACGGATAATTGAGCACCACTCTGTTGTTCTCTCCACAGCTCCTGCAGTTGCGATGGTGAAACAGTGAGTGCCTGGGTCAGATTCAGCACAGCTCTCTACAATATCGTTTTGAGGTCTGAGGTTAAAGGGAAACTTTGAGGATTTTTGACCAGCTTTGTATCATTACAGTGTGGGTAGTATATGCATATGAAGAATGTTTAACTTCCCTCCATGTTGTCAGCTCCCAAAGCTTCCCGCTCATGAGGCAGCAAAAGTCCGCAAGGATGATGCATTTCAGAGTCAAGCATCGCCAGCCGGTGAGGATGGCGGAGCAGAGCTGTCCCATGTCTGGGGGCAACTGGTGGTGCTGATGTGGTCAAAGTGCACTGACGGGAAAAGAAGTGGAGTCACTGCAGCAAATTTCACAGTGGCTGAAAAGAAATTGGAAAAAAAATTCCAACAGGATGAAACGGACGTCTGAGCATGGTAAGTGCAATAGCGATAGTGTTTTGGGAGTGGCCTCCAGTGCATTCTGGTTGTTTTAGGTTTTCTACATTTTGCAAAAGTGAATACCACAGCCAGTTTTTCTCAGTTTTCTCTAGGCATGTAGGACCAATTTAAAAAATGATTGTACCTTTCTTCTACTTAGACAGCCCAGTGTTATGTCAACACATTTCCTGTGGTAAAATACTTCTTTAAGCTGACCATCAGGCAGGGATAACAGAAATTATGAAATAATAATCCAGTATTTCGCCACATGGCTTCTAGCCTCTTTGGAATTCCAAATTATCCAAGCAGGTATTCCCAAGATCTCAATACGATTAGAGGGAAGTATGTGTACATGTGAGAAGGTGGAGAGGCTGCAGAGTCACAGTCACTAGAGTAGCGTAATGGAGGTCTAACAGAGTAAAAACACATAATAAATCTTGTGTCACAAAGGAAGGGGAGAGCACATTGGCCAGATTATATGAAAAATACTGGACATACATCTGGTTAGCCTCTGTAATAAGGTGAGGGTGTTTTTAATCATTGTGATGTGTTTCAGGGCAACAGTGACATGGATTCTGATATATGGGAAACAAATAATATTTACTAAGGCTGTTATTCTTGGTTAATATGGCAGAAATGACAGCTGTGTTCCTAAAGTGGTGTGATGGCAATGCTGACATGGATTAACTCCTTGTGAGAACCTACTCTGGCAGCCTATATTTCATAATGGGGCTCTGTCTAAGATGACATCAGAGACTGTTTGAAAAAAGACTCATAGACTGGGTCTTAAAAAAACACTTGGATTCTATGTAGAGCTGCATACAAAAATTCAACGTTTCCCATACTTTCTTGATATAGAAACAAAGACAAAGGCACAACATGAATTGAACATAACGATCTCAGAGTTTGTTGTTTCTTAAACTGTACTGGATATACAGTATGTCTTGCCAAAATACCTTTTTCTGCATTCAAACCAAGACAGAAGAAACACCCATGTTTAAGACTGCATTCATGTTTTGGTTTATTGATGTCAAAAAGCCAAAGAGTGACTTATAGTAAATGCATTGCAAGTGGAATGAACACAGAAACAATCAAGATATCAGTAAATTGATTTACACCTTTTGGTAAGTTGATTTGTAAATCGACCTGAGTCAACTCAAACTGACCACTGTTATAAACCACTCTACCCTAGTAGTTTAGTTAGGTTTATTCTAGGTTCAGTGCATTTCACATCGAAATCAAGCAGTTTGGTGAACACAAGTCTGGGTGACACATTGTCAAGTGATAGTCAACATAAAAAACTAACACATATTGACACAGCTGGCTGTTTATGATGGCAACAGAGAGGTAAACTGAGCAGATAAACAAAGAAACACAAGGTCTGAGATACAGGCGGAGATACAGGCTGACTCTACAGGCCTGATGGCCAAACAAAAGCCAGATGCTATCCTGGCTTCCCATATTAGTTCCTATTATTTATTAACCTCACTCATGGTTCATACCAAGGATTTCCAGAAACTTTACTTCCCACTGGTCCGTTGCATCCAGTTCTTCATAAACAAGATGAAATCCATCTAATTTTAATTCAATTCAATTTGATTTTATTTATAGTGTCAAATCATAACAGGAGTTATCTCAGGACACTACAGCAGGTCTAGACCACACCATAAGACCCAGCAATTCCCCCCAAAAGCAAGCATTTGGTGACCTCCAGGCATAACCCTTAAACAGATCATGACTTTTGGTGGGCAGCCATCTGACACTGCCGGCCGTGACACAGAGTCACTGATACAGATATTAAGAAACACGATTAACGATAATTATACCACGGCGGCAGCTGCAATCATGATTTAGGTGCCACCCCAATCAAATTGTAACATGTGGAGGCCTGTGGGCTAAATTGTATTACAGGTAAAAAGGTTGACAACGCCACTTTGAGACTTTCGCCCAAAGAATAACCAAAGCTTGGGGTTTCAAACCCAATTCTTTGATTTTAACTACTTATTTGTATTTAAACCTGATGTTCCCTCAAACACAGGCAAGTCCAGAATTTAAAACTCATACAAGTGAAGATGTTATTACAAACTAAACTCACCTGCCGTTCTAGGCACTCCACACTCCCTTACTATAAGCTTTATCAAAGAGGAGAGTTTTAAGCTTACTATTAAATGTGGAGATGGTGCCTGCTTCCAAATCCAAGACTGGGAGCTGGTTTAATAGGAGAGGAGCCTGATAGCAGAAAGGCTCTGGCTCCCATTCTACATTTTGAGTTTCTGGTAACCACAAGTAACTCAGCATTCCTGGAGCGCAGTGCTTTAGTGGGGCAATAGGGTACTATGAACTCTTTACGATACGTTTGATGATGCCCAACCATTGAGAGCTTCGTAGGTCAAGAGAAGGATTTTAAATTCAATCCTGGATTTTACAGGAAGCCAATGCAGAGAAGCTAATACGGGAGAAATACCAAAGCTATTACAACCAACTAATATGATTTAGTAATTAATGTGTTTTTTAACAAAACATAAAGGAATATGTAGTGACCACTGCAAAGTTTGATTACAACTAAATCTGGGTTTAGAATGTCATTGCTATGAGTCATTTACTGTCAATACATATGTACATATGGATTTTACAGGAAGCTAATGCAGAGAAGCTATTACGGGAGAAATACCAGAGTTCTGAACTTTTGGACCTATCTGATGCCGATGGAAGCCCATTAAAACAAATCCCACCTATCAACAATGTGTCCAAATTGGCCTAGAAAACAGACAAGCACCATTTAGCTGCTGTAATGTTCCAACATGTGCTGCTCAGAGTGACTTCAGCTGTGCTTGCAACTCCAAGGACATTGTTGTCCTGTTGCAGCTGATGTAACAGCAGCCACTGGCCAGGCAGTTACATAAGCTCTGAAGCCACATAAAAAAGCCAACTTGGAAATGAAAATCACAGAAAATCTCATTGGTCACTTCAACAGAACCATACGACTCCTCCTAACACAAGCTACTGGCCAAGTACATTATAACTGCCCTGCCCTACTATGATCTCTCTCTTTTACGCAATTTGACTGCCATGCGGAGGAACCACAGATTAACAGCTGATGGGAGGTGTGCTTGTGCAAAGTGTTAACACATTAATAGGGTCTGCTGAATTGATGTGTGTGTGAGCACCCAACTGCCACATGTAAAGTGTCGCATAGGTTTAGAGCTTCTTTTATTGCTTACTCTTTGCAAATGTAAAAAAAAATACAGAAATCAAAAACATACCATGTCACAAACAATAGTGAGACTATAAAAGTTGCATTGTTGAAATTCTTCCAAACACTCTGTGACCAATACAACAAATTACTTCAGAATTGGAAGTCTTCACTCCTGTGGGCCAAGCTGATGACACAAACAACAAGAAATTATATGATTGTGATCATAAAAATGAAAGCCATCTCTCCTGGTGAGAAGCCAAGAATTCCAAACATGTTTGATCCAGTGAGGCAGGGCGCCCAGCGTCATGCACTCATTCAACCCTCTTTCCTCTCAAACTGTGAGATCAACAGAAACCGATGTTGTATATGAATTGTCGGGACACTTGAATCAATGAGATTAGCAACACTCTGTGTACTAAAAGATTGTTTGTAATGTCACGTAAAGTACAAGAGGTACCTGAATGTCCACTGTTTTCTTTCTCCAATTCTTAAGCCCTAAATCGTTGATTTGAGCACTTTTGTTGCTTAAAACCATTCAAGTTTTTACACAAGGGGAAAATGTACAGGTCAAGTTGCATTAAGTTAATGATGTAGTCATTAATACAAATAAAATAAGCAAGCTAAGTTAAAGCTTTAGTGCTTAACTTTTTTATATTAACGAACGTCCATTACATTCAAACCATTGCCAAATGATACAAAACTAATTAAGACTATCAGCTCCACAAAACTCTCTCTGTGTTTCTAAGTATAGCCATGTTCAGAAACTGGTGTTGTCTGGCAACATTCACTTTTTTTAATCCTCCATGTCCTCCTTGGGTACTAGCAACTGCGTGAATTAGGGGTGGCCTTGGTGCGAGATTGTGAAATGTAAATGCGCACAAAGTTCTGTTGTCATTACTTTGAATTCCTCACAGGGGAGACAGAAACTATGCACTGAAGCTTTAAACATGCAAGGAAACTAACAAATATAAAAACATCTGCTTGCCTATTAATGCTAACTATTTTTTTAATAAAAACTGTTTTTCATTATGACAATCTCATTTTAAGAACAATGTATATAACACATTTGTTCCATATTTACAGATAATAACACACAACACATAACAGATGGTAATTTTCCAATGTAATGTGCTGCATGGAGAAAACAACAGGTAACAGCTAGAAGTTCTCAATCTACGTACAGTATACATACATGAACAGAACATTATTAAAACACACTTTAACTTTAACTAGGAGAGAAACCATCCAGAACAGTTTTTTCCCATGAGCCTTTGCATCACTTCAGCAGAACAGTTCAATGACCCCGCCCCTCCCATACAGACACTATCTTCTAACTTCTAACTTAGCATCCTTAGTTATCTCTGCTTAAAATGATCTATGCACTGCACATGTGTTTTTTAACAAAACATGAAATAATATGCAGTGACCACTACAACGTTTGATTAAACTACATCTGGGTTTACATTGGGTTTGTCATTGCTATGAGTCATTTACTCTCCCATTAAAAGAAAGAAATGTACCTAACATTACGAACCTATTTCTAAAGTAAAATTGCAAGACAAACACAACACTAACATACTGGGTTGGTACAATACTGTGGAATCACAAACCTTGTCTTGATTGGCCGCCGTGCAGATGCGCCTGCTGGAATATTTGACTCAACAGGTGTTAAAAAGCACCAAATGTAATGTATGAACCTGTGCTAATATTACCAAGCTGGGCTGACTAGCTTCCACTTTCTGAGTGGAATGCAAACCTACTGTAAAAGCAGCTCTTCCCCTCTTGCTGACACACTACATGCTAAATATATTTAGTGGGATCTCATTGTTTGACACTGTTTCAGTTAAGGATTTGTTGAACAACTTGCTTAATGTCATTTTCCTCACCCAAGCATGCTCAAAGTAAAACAGCAATTCTACAACTTTTATTCCCATCGTAAAACCACGAGCTCTCTTCACAGCCAGGGAGGGTCTCATTAATACAATCCTGCTTATTATTAACTTGATTTACAAGATTGTTTGAATCTACAAATAACATTCCTCTGACTGGAACCACACTCATGAATGCACTACGTGAATAAGGGCAAGCAAGATAAACAACATGATCACTGATAAATCTAATGCATTGCTGTTGAAGTTTCCTTTCAAACTGCCAAATGGATGGGAGTCTCCTTCCAGTTATGACACGCACGCACGCATGCACGCACACATGCACGCACACTTACACACACACACACACACACACACACACACACATGCTTACTGTACTGAATGGTATTTCATAACCCAGAGATTGGATTACAAAGTTCTCTGATCATTACCAAGGCCATTCAGCATTAAAATAAAAGAACAGTGGAGGGAAGAATATATTTCAGACCCAGGCACTGTAACCACAAACAGATGGGTCCTCTACCACTAAACTTAATTGATGGAAGAATGGAAATAATTTCAGCTTCACCAATCAGAGGTAATAGAGCCTAGGCCTCCCCGGACACCCCTGTTCTAATTAAATTGTACTGGTGGTGTGCATTATAAATCCTTGGTTGGTTAATTCTTCTGTGAGTTCTCGACTTTGACTTGCCATTGTACCGCAAGACCTGACCCTGTAATTGTACTTTAAATTATGTGTGCATTTTCAAAAAAGTAATCAAGATAAGTAGATTCCTGCATATCAGCAAGATCTCTGTCTCACTTCATAATTGGTATGACTTTGATGTCTGTAAAACTTACAAATGAAGGGTTGCAATCCACGTTAATTCACTTTTAAACTTTTTAAGGGATGTAAAGAGTACTAGAATATTATACTCAAGTAAAAGTACTATTTCACTGAAGTAAAAATATATTTAGATGATTGTAAAAAGTTTCATTGAAATTGCTTACAGTTGGGAAACAACATCACTTCACGTAGCCCCTATGTCAAACCTAACAATAAATTCCACTTATATAGATGCACTTTTCAACATGCATATACAACTCGTTACCAATGAAAAATACAACCAACTTCCTGTGTACAGCCTTAATGGAAAATCCAAACTGTTAAACAAAAATGATTGAAAATGAAGAAATATGAAGTATATGGACACAATTGCAGCTGTGACAAGCATTATAAAGCCATATAAATTAAATAGCCTGGCACTTCTTATAGAAATCAACAGCAGAATAAAACATCACCAAAGCAGACAACACAGTGACAACAGAAATGTATAAACAATATAAATGTCAGCAGCTGCAGCCACAAACACACATATTACGGCAAAAGAGACACCGCACACACACAACACGACGCGGACAAAGCAGCAGCTGTTGATGCGGCTCCCTTGTTTTGTTCCATTCTCACACTGTTCAACATGACTTTTCATGTGACTTTCATGTTTTTGCTCTGTAAGGGATACAACTTGAAATGCAGTAAATGCAGTACTTAAAAAATACTTCAACAAAAATAAAATTACGTATTTTTAAAAATTCAACTACTAATGCTCCTAAGTACTAAAAAACAACAACTTTGTTCCAGTAATGAGAGTAAATTAAATTTGTTATTTCCAACCTTGCCTTTTAACCTGTATAATAATATAAAGGAACAAAAATGTAAACCTGAGAGTACTAAGAGAAAATGAGGACAGCATGTGTTGCTGGTGATATGCTCCTGATCCACACAGATGGAAAGCCAAGGGCTGGTCAGAGTCATTTCCCCAGGAAACAGCCTGTGTGGACCAAGTTGGCATGCTTTGCCACATTCCCCCATTGCAAGGGATTACATCTGCACATTAAACCAGGATGCTGTCCCCCGACTTTTGAATGTATTATTTTTATTTGCTGTGCATTTATGTCATAAGATGAAACCTATTCAGGATCTCTGTAGAAGTCCTTCAAGAGGCATACAGGCATAACTTCTGTACTTGCTTCGATATAGTGAAGAAAAGTTGGAGATTCAAAGATGGAAATACAAAACATTTGAAATCAATCAAAAGCATTCTGTTCAAGCACTCTTTTTGCCCACAGAGGGGGACATGAGAGTGAGAGAGGAGGGAAGGGAAGGAAGCTGTCTTCAGCAGCTGACCAGCATCCAACAAAATGAGTGTTCACCAGAGGCTGGTTTGCAGTGGTCTGGAGTCCACTTGGTTCTGTTAATAATGCTGGAGTCAGCTCCACAACAGTAAACACTGAGAGAGCTGCACTAAATCAGCACCTCAGGCAGTAAACAGACCAAATTGCCACTACAGGCAGTATGGAAGTGATTATGAGCGTACAGTCAACATGATCACATCGTGATTTGCCATGAAGTGGCACGTTGGTGAAAAGCAGAGAACACTAAATTATACAGCATTGTTTGAAAGTGGGAAATAAATATGGTACAGTTTATTGTTAAGGTATTTCTAAAAGAGGATCCAGAGGTCTTAGAGGGGATTTAAGGCTCTCTTGAAAAAGTTGGAAGAATAGTTTATAATGTTCCATTCACTTGCAGTCTGGCAGTGTGCTTTTCTTTGTTAAATACCAGAAACAAGGGGAAAAAGCACGTGCCCACTACTGCAGAGACCTGGGTTCAGTTGAGGGCAGTACTGCTTTTTGGGGGGTCTAATCGAACACAACTGTTCACTGCACTAGCAGGGCGCCTGTGGGGATGGAATCAGGTCTGGGGGAGGATAGCATCAACATTCTTGCATGCTATGTCCTCCTGCTGAAGCTGCTTGCTAGCAGGTGAAAAGAAGTGGCTGGCGTCGCCGTGTCCATTGCGGGAGACGCACCCTCCCAGTCCCAAGCCAACAGTGGTACTTAGCAATAATGAGGAGGAAAATGGGAAAAACACATTTGAAATACACAGTAGACATACAGTATTTCTCAAGTATAAACTAAATCAAAACATCTGCCAACTGCTGTTCTACTATTAGGCGACTAAAGGTATGTTGAAATGGTCACAGTCATATTTGCTGCTTCTCTACATGGTATGTGACCCTAACCTTGACACCAAAACCCAGGTCCACTTTTACACCAAACTGAAATTAGATCAACATCCAAACAATGATTATCGCTCAGCCGTGCACTTCCTAAATGGCAAATGCCAGATTGGGTATCCTACTTTTGGACCAGCATCAGAAGAGGGAGTAAATAAAGTCGCAACTGGTGCACTGTTTATCTGCATTTTGGCAAGATAGTCTTTCACTGACAACGGACATCTGATGACAAGGTCTGGTTAAGCAGGATATGACAAACATGTAGACTAAGGTTACAATACTTGGACTCAAGTGAGATTAAAGTCATAAATCTGACACCTTTAGACATGACTTAACAAAACCAAAAACACGTTAAAAACTCACTTGAGACTCTAACACTAATGCCTCTCTTCCCCAAGCCCAAGGATTAAAAAGTGTGTTGCAGAGAATCAACTCTTCATTTTTTGATAAAATACATGTTGAATCATTCCAGCAATGGCCAATCACAATGTGTGAGCAGAAGGGGACAATGCATTTGGCAGTGCAGGCCATCTGACGGATGATACCTCGGATTGCAGTCACATGACTGGTCAACAACTCGGCTCAAAGATTGCAATAGATTATAACTGCATCACAGGAATAACATTGCTTTTAAATGTTAGTTCAATTGTTAACCTACACATGAATCTCGTTAAAAACACGTCCATTTGGGGTTGGATTTAATGTCTGACAGAAACAAACTGTCTTCCAAGTCTTTTACCGACAAGTCAATTGACTTCATTCATGAAACTGTATCAACTGATGCTCAGCAGACACATTACGCGGATGTTACATTTGATAAAACCATTGGAGTACTCAAATAAAATGCTAAAAACTTTTCCCAGTTGTGGGTACTGTGGATGAATTTTATCAAATGAGAATTTTTGGAACTACGTGTTTTGCTTTGGGCACCCTTGACATGAAAACACGTTTTCAAAAACTTCAGCAATACAATTAAATACATGGAAGGCTAAGAATGGCATCATTGATTGTGTTGCATTATCTAAGGGAGGTATTTCCCTCAAATCAATTAGGACTAACAGATGGAGAAGGTCATGTAAACACAATGTGTGCTCAAGAGAAAACAGGAAAGAACTTTTGAAGAATTTGCTATGAGACAGAAAAGAATAAAATGAATTAAGGAAATCAAGACTGAAATATGGGAATGGATAACGTAAAAAAATATAAATCTTTTCTTATTTAGTATGTCATCTATTCCTTTCCAGAAACTTCCTATCTTTATCATTATCTAGAGTGAATATAGCTATCATACAGCCAGTGAACTGAGAAGAGAGCGATACCGTTCATTAAAACATCAAAGAGTGTGTATCATTCCCAAACCTGAGCGCTTCACTGAGCTACTTGGTGCTTTGCATGCCTTATTAGATGAGTTCAAGCTAATCCAACTGTAACCAATTGTGCGTTATTGTTCACGCTAATTACTCCGTCACAGGAGGTCGGTCTCCACTGAGCTCGTCCTTAGGTTCACATCAGGATGTCAGAGGTCACACTCGACCAGGGTTGAAACCTCTCGCTCAAATTCCCACCTTCACCCCCACCTTGCCTTAACCCATCGCCCTCTGCTCACACAGCAGCTTGAGCCATATTCCCTGTACCCTTACAGCCTGGGAACGATTAATCCACAATATCGGGAGAATGGGGTTGTCATTGGAGATTTGAGTTAATACTCATACATCCGCTCCCTGCTGTGGCCCTGTGACCTGCGCACGTGCCCCCGTCGCTTGAGAGCACAGGTATGTAGAGAATGCCATTGCATCAGAGTCAGAAAGACGTCGGAAAGGGCTGCCAGCAAAAGGAATTGCAGGTTACGAGGTTAGCACCGCACTTCACACCCAGATGAATGTTTGTTCAACCTGGGATCATTTATAAAAGGAGCCTTAGCTGGAGGAGATAGTTATGCCTCCATCATCTCTATCTCTGACGGGCTCTTTCCCTCAGGCTATGAGATTCAAAGATGTAATGATGTGAAGAATTTGGTCCAGTATTGTACCCCACACCTTTTGGTGCATCATTGCCTGAAGCTATCTCTCTCTATCGTCTGTCTTTAACCGTGATTTGTCCTGCCTGGATCATAGGAAGAAGTGAGAGGGTTCCTCATTTCACACATAATAATCTCATTTTACAGCCTCTGGCTCAGGGTCAGAACAGAGGAAAAGCATGTGGAGTTGAGAAAGCTGGAAGTCCAATCACATGGCGGTGTGTGCGTGTATGTGTGTGTGTGTGTGTGTGTGTGTGTGGGTGTGTGTATGTGTGTGTCTGTGTGTGTGTGCATGTGTGTGTGTGTGTCAGGGCTTGACTCTGTACCTCTCAATTAACGTCTAAGGTGCAAGGTGGAAATTAAGTCTTTCCCCAACATTTAAAAAGCTTGGCAATGGATTTACAGAAACAACACAGAAAAAATGTGTTGAACGTAATGCAAGATTTTGCAATACTGTCTGGTATTAATGTTCTTGTCTGGTTATTGCGTTGGTTGGTTGGTTGGTTGGTTGGTTGGTTAGTAAGTGTATGTGTCTGAGGGCAGAATAACTTGAATATGTCATTGAGTTGGTCAGTTTGGACAAGTGAGAGGCTCTTAGGGTCAACTGTTGCACTTGAAGATCAGAGGGAAAATCTTAGTAGCAACTGTGCACCAATAGATTCTTGAAGCTCTTTTCTCTTGTTTTATTGACACATGAAAGGTTATACGTGCCATTATGAAGCTTACATCATATGCCAAACACGCAACAGCTGCTGTCAGTGCCTCTGCATGTGCACTTCACTTGAAAAATCCAAAGCATGCATGTGGACACATACATTACTTTCAGGGGAGCCTTCGAGTCTAACACTTGGCTGGTGCAAATGTATAGTTGCCATAATACAGATTGGAATGTAATTATGCTTGATAGGCGGAGCAGTGTCAATAAATCAATAATGAAGCGTACAGTTTAAGCATGGGAGCTGGGGCATGTTGGTTTAAAGAAGAATCACATTATGGGCCCTGGGAGTTTCAAACAGACTCTTTTGTCTGGCAGTGTAATCCTTATGACACAGTATTATCCAAACAAATCTCACATTTTAATAAAGTCAGGAATTTTTCTACAGACTGTAAAAGGACCAAGCCTGGATTGGGTGTGATGCTGGAGGGAATGCACATCGCAAATGTATTGCCATAATTGTCTCCCGGTTCATTTTGTTTCCATACAATCGGTCCATGCGCTCACACTACGAGCAACTCAATCAAAGGCGCACTCATTTCCTGCAGAAGATGAGGGAAGCCCAGCCAGTGTGCGCATGTATCAACATTGATCTTTTATTTGACATTAACAATTTTCCTTAATAATGATTTAATTTCATAAACAATTGTGCAGCTGGCAAGTGTGAAGTTGAGTCAGCAAGAAGCAGCATGTGAAACAAACAATTACTTATGAAAGTGACAATCAGTGAAGATGGTCCAGTCTTTTATATTACAGGCTTCCTACAGCCTTCAGCAACACAATGGAGTGGTATTTCAATATTTGTGTAGAAATATATTGCAGTTTTTCAGATGGGTAAGACGTGAGTGACAAAAATGTCTGTTGTTTTGTGAAAATGTAAGATCTAACAGAAGTTGTTGCAAGCAGGCTTTAGCTCCCCCCGGCTTTACAGAAATATCAGCTTATTCTCTAGCTTTCTGGCTGCAAATTAACTGTTTGTTTCACTCTCATTGCTCTTATAGTGTCATCTACAGCAGGCAGCTGATTTTAGCCAAAACACTCAAAAACCCATCCACTGTCTGCTCAAAACAGCAGACAGACAAAGTTAACGACTAGATGGTGAACACAGTGTTGCATTCAGCAGCTAAAGGGCCAGGAGTTGGCAGAGACCAAAAACAGAGCAAAAAGAAGAGTCAACATTGTTCTTACATTTGCCAGGTGACTAGAAACATGACTGCAAATGAATTCTAATGTTTCTTTGTATCTGCTGGATGTGTAAATAAGCAACTGTTTGCTAATAAGTTCACTATATCTACTTAAAAGATAATAATGCTGTGGTGGAGGATTAGGATGTTGACCTGATGAAGAATGTGAGAGATTTAGCCAATTGGAAAGCTTTGGACAGTATTTTACTTGTCTATTTAACATTTTGGAGAACATTTATGAAGTTTTTTGACACCTGTTCTTCTTGGATAATAGTTTTAATTTAAGAAGAGAAAAAGGCAGCAGATCATGGTTGTATTTTTAATGGTACTTCTAGTAAAATACTGATAGAGAGCCTTGGTATATGTACATACTGATGCACACATATATCAGTGCAATGGACTGTAACATCACAACATGTCCTTTTGCATCAACAACAATTCATCAAAACAAAGCAACCCATCAACTATCTTTCTTGAAGTGTGACTGTGGCAATTCCATGACCCCCTAGACCTTGTCCTTGACCCCAACCCTGATCCCATGACCCAAAGCCCCTCCCCCCATCTACCAAGTCCATTAATCATTGAAAATACCTTCATGCCTATTACATGGGCTCTCAAGCTTTTCACCAGAGGCATGCAGTGTTAATGAACTTCCTTTTTAGCTAATTCACATTTACTGTTTCTCTTCCTTCACAGGTTTTATATACAAAGCCTGGCAGGTTCAAAAGGAAATGTTTTTAATTAGTGATTCATACTCGCAAATTAAGAATATTTTCCTCTGTTCCCAGTTCTGTTAATCTCGGACACACATGTGATGATCTGAAAGTGGAGTGTTTTGCTTGTAGGCTTTATCATGTCCCTGATGGCTTTGAAAAGAGTTCCTTTGACTGCATTGGAGATGATTTGGTTTAATGAAAGAAACAAAATCCCAGAGCAGTATGGATTTAGCCCCTCATCCAGGAATCTGAAAGACTAACTAATCTGGACAGGATATGAAGGATATCTGCCACAGCAATCACATAACATGCCAGTCACATGACACATTGTGTATGTGTGGGTGAAAGTGAGTGCATGCATGCACATGTAAGTACATTTGTGTGGTATGGATTAAGAAACCCTGATGTGCCGGGTGTTTTTTCAGGCTATTGGTTATTAAGATAAGAATTTGTGCATTATTGGGGACCCCAGATATTTAACAATATGCAGACTGTATCCACTCAGCACAGCAGCATTACTGCTGAAACTGAGGTATGGCTACAACTCAGGAATCCTGTTAGATCAGCCTCCAATCCCACTAAAGCATGTTGGCGTCAGCAGTGCATCCCAGAGGGGAAGGAGGTCCCATTGTTTTTTATGGTATGCATACTTTAATATATTGCCTCACAGTACTCTTGTCCCAGTCACAAAACCCTTGACACATTAAATGTTGAGATGTCTTTTCTTCTCAACATTAAAACCAAACAAACACATTTACAATAAGCTCCCATGTCCTTGCTGGAGACTGAGGTCCCTGTGGGGCGTGTGAAATAATTGTGTGAAAAGCTGGACTCCATTTTGGTTGGGTGTGATAGAAACCGATTTGCCAATCATTCCATTGCTTTCATGGGACAGACAAGGCTGCCAAAAGAAAAGTGAAGAGTGAAACACTGCCTTTCAAATCAAAGGAGAAACAAACACTTGCACACAAAGTTAAAACCAAACGGAAACAATGTGAAAAAGAAAAAGAATTGTCCACTCTTAATTACCGCTCACATTCTCCAAAAACCTTCAAGTGTAACAGATGCTGAGAGCTGTGTGAAATTGTATTTGCTTTTCACAATTAAAAGAAACAAAAATCACACTTTACAAAAGCAGAGGCGTCAGCTGATAAGTCTCCAAAGCTTATTGTTTGTGTTGCATGTTGTGCCTCATCTTTTGATAAAAGCCTGTACATCATACCTGCTGTCAGTGGATGTGAAAGGATAAACATATGGATAATTCCCCTGCCTGTCTTTGAACATAACTAGATAATCCATCTCTCCTCAAAACAGTAACATTTTCTGATACTATTTATTAAACTAAATAGCTAGTTTTGTTTTATGTAATGAGGGCTGTTCAACCTTATTTCGTCTCTATCATTTTAAAGGTCCCAAATAGTAAAAAGTTGGATTTCCATATCTTTTTTTTTTTTTTACAAAGCAGGTCGAGGTACTATGTATGTACGATGAAAGTCATCAAAACATTCACGTATTCAAAAACGTTGCCTTTAGACGAGTCGTCATTCCGTACAGTTGTGATGTCACAACTACATTATATATAGGTTAAAAGTGTCGCTACAGTGCCATGACAGTTGTTCCCCAACTGTAATGATGGTGGAGAGAGGCCAAGAGGGCAGATGTGGAAGACCTGGAAATGCTAAACAATCAGAGCAGACTGGGCTTTTTCAGGAGGGGGACTTAAAGAGACGGAGTGTTTCAGACAGACAATACAGGTAAATGTGTTGACAGGTGTATTCAGACAGACAGTATTAGAAAAATAATGTGTTTGTTGAACATTAAAGCATGTAAACTTGTTCTAGGATAAACCCTAAATACAAGTATTAATCTAAAAATTTGCATAGTATTTCAATCTTAAAGAGGCAAAGAGTTTTGAAGTGAGCCTGTGTAACTTTTGCTACAGTGGCCACTGCGCCTACAAGTGACAATTACTGGAACATAGCAAATGCTAAAAGGTAGTGTAACTGCAGCACACGAAGACCCGAATCATACAGTCAGTGGACATACTCAGTGTTGTCAGTTACACAGTAATATCTAACCAAAAGTTGGTTAACATTAGCTACCATACTGTACTGGTCATTCCAGACCAAGCTGCAAAACTGTATTTAATTGAGCAAAAGTGTATTTGATTGCTTATGAATTCATCTTTTCATTTGGAGAAACAATTTAAATGTCCTATTTTAACTCTTCATACTTGTCATTTAGGCATGCCGTTATGAGACTAGCATCAGTAAAGCACAGGTTGGATGTCTGCGTGCACCCCTCAGACTGCGAGGTGACAGCCGCCACCAATGTTCTGAATAAAAATACCCCTTCCTTTCCCTTCTTTGACCATAAAATGCAACCAGATCACCGCATGTTTCCGTCTCAGCCCGGCTCTTTATTTGTCTACCCCTGAATCCGGACAGCCCTTGTGTTGGGGGTGCAGGAAGGGATGCAGACTGGAAGCTGTGAGAGTAGAATACCATTAGCCATAAGGAGATCTTCACTCTCCACTACTGTGTATAAAACTCATAAGGTCGAGGCCGTCTTCATTGTAGAGCCAGCTGCATGTGACTGAATTCATTCTCAGATCCAATGTTTACTTTGGACTGGACGTCTTCCCTTAAGGTACTACAGGAACAGGACACCCTTAATCTGAACAGAAAGGTGGATACCCTTGTCAAGTACTGACACCCCACCTGGCAAAACAGATGAAATAGTTTTAGTGAGTGTTCTGAGCACACATTTACATACATACTGTACAGACATACATACATACATACACACATAATGTACATACATACAGTTCAAACATAATCACACAACACACACCACATTTGTTAGGCAATAAAATATCTACATGGGCTCCATTTGCTAAAATGAACCTCAGTTCTACAGTGAGACATAATTGAATTACTAATGTATGACTGTATGTGTTTTTCTTGTACAAATGCAGTATGTTGTTAGCAAATGAATTGATTAATATACTGTACAAAATTATTTTGACATTGGGAGCAAAATCCTGTCTTGATGTTTCTGTATTGCATCCAACCTTAAGTGTTTATACTGTGATCTCCAAAATCACCGGCATGTTGACAGGTTGACAGTAGTAGTTCTCTGACTCCTCTCGGGATGCTCCAGTAGTTTGTGTAGTTGTTGTATTTTAGTGTATTAACCAGTTGTGGTTCAGTGGTAATGCGGATTTGGAGAAGGAGCAGAAACATGAAATTGGTCCGGACCAGGACCCAGACCAGTCTGTTTACCTGCCAGACACCATTGGTCAGAGGGATAAACATCACCAGCAGCACCAGACAAAGCCCTGTCATGGAAAGAGGGTGACATGGGGAGAAGAGAGAGAGACAAGGCAAGAGTAATGAATCTTAATGGAAACATTTAAGTGATGCTTCTTCTGGGTTTGCTGCAGAGAGAGGGAGCTGTGCGCCACAGTGTTTGTGGTAAAATGTATGATGTAAAATGCTTTGTTGCAGCTTTTAGTGACATCATGGCAGATGAGCAGCTTCTGCAAGTCGTTAGTGATTTCAGTTAAATGACTTAAGCCCCATAATTATCCTTAAGCTGACATACCGCAACTATACCACATCTAACATGCTGCTGAATTGTTGCTGAAGCCATTTTATTATAAATGACTTTATACTTTCCCTTGTCTCTCAGTTTTCTAATGCTCTCCATGACCCCAGACTCTTCAAGCCTCTCCCATTTCAGCTTCAAGGCCCAAGCTACTCATCGGAGACCCAGTGAACACACAACTTCAGTTTATCTGTGTTGGCCATTATTCAAAAATCTCAGATTCTAGGCCATTATTTCTTCTTCACAGTTCCATTAACATCTTGGAATAAACTCAAACCATGTCGGTCATATCTGCATACAAACTTTAGCCAAACTTCTAAACCTACCAGTCAATTGTCCCATTCCTGGTAATATTTAACGTCTTCCCATGCATGCTTTGCCAAGTCTTTGGGGTTATATCCAACCTTGAGCTGTGTGCATCACATGGCTGTTTATTGCCTGCGGTCTAGCATCGATAGAAAAATAGTTGTGTGAGCCAAACACGTGGCCACCTGGCTCCAGTAAGCCTGGCTACAACATGGAGCCAGCCGCATATGCGCCCACACACACTGACAGAAGCCTGTCCAATTAGACGGACGTAATTGCAGTGGTGACAGCAGCAGGATAGGACAGGAGACAGCTAGGGCTCAGATTAGGGACGATCAGCTGTGATGTGTCTGGGATTCTGGCCAGCGACACTGAGGGAGAGTTGGAGCTGAAGAGCAGCAGGGAAAGACTTTAAAGAAAATGGTCATTAAGAGTCATTTACATAATACCCCTAACAAACATACCCTGATGAGAAGTGATGTTTCTTTTGTGTCTGCGAATGATTATGAGCTGAGGTTTTAGAGAGCACAGAATAGAGAAGGGACAGCAAACTAGGAATACTGATAACAGATCCGAGTCAACTCTCTCTGCTACTCTGGATGATTGTCCCATAACTCAGCTTGAGCCTGGACAGCGAAAACAGAGGAGGGAGGAAGTGGAACACAGTAGAAAAAAGTGGGATGGGGAAAAAGAACACAGAGGAAGAGGAAGATTTACTGTTGTATTAAACAGATGCAGGAATAAAAAACATGGGACGAGGGTTTTTTTTCTGCATCTTTTAAAAAACAAAACAAATACCATTTCTTTCAGAATGAGCTACAGCATGATGCATAAGGAGGGAACTATGCAAACCTGCACTGCCTTCTGAGAGAGGAGGGAGAGTTGTGACAAAGTGACAAGAAAAAGAGAAGGAAAAAAAATTAAGGGACAATGAAGAACTCAATCAAAACTGGACTATCATTAAAGACGTTTGAGTTCTTTTCATCAAAAAATCTTAACTCAATGTCAAGAGTTTTCAGTACCATCTCAGTTTTTGTTGGCGGATGGAGTTTGAAAAAGGTGCAGAGTGTCTCCAAAATGAATGTTGTCGCTGTCTCAGTGAGTTTGGACTGATTTTTGGGTTAGCTGATAAAGACCATGGGTTGTGGTTGAAAGCGCCACAAAAAGCTGGTAATTGAACCGTTGGTTAAAATCATGAAGTCAAACAACTTTCAAGGTCAAGAATGAACCGGCAGGCTCAATTCTACAGAAAAACAGATTGAATCATTATTGTGCAATGCGTCATTGTCTTCCACTCAGTAAGCTCTTGAAAAGAATTATTCTCATGAACACTTTTTTATTTTCAGTTTACTTTCTAGGATAAATGGGAATATTTAACCATCGAAAAAGGATGTTAATGATTTCCTTTTTTTCTATTCAATTCAATTCAATTCAATTTTATTTATAGTATCAATTCATAACAAGAGTTATCTCAAGACACTTTACAGATAGACCACACTCCAGAATTTACAAGGACCCAACAGTTCTAGTAGTTTCCTCCAGAGCAAGCAACAGTGCGACAGTGGCGAGGAAAAACTTCCTTTTAGGCAGAAACCTCGGTCAGACCCAGGCTCTTGGTAGGCGGCGTCTGACGGGCCGGTTGGGGTTAGAATGAAGAGTGGCAATAACAAAAATAGAAAAAATTAGTAGTTTGTAGCAGTTCTTTGTAGTAGTTCATGGCATAGCAGGACGCTGTGCGGCATTACAAGGCACAGCAGGACGTAGCAGGACGTAGCAGGACGTAGCAGGGCACCGCAGTGTAGCAAGGCAAGGCAAGGCAAGGCAGCTTTATTTGTATAGCACATTTCAGCAACAAGGCAATTCAAAGTGCTTTACACAAAATCAGTTAAACAGATAAAACACAAGTAAAAACAGTTAAAAATCACAAGCATTAAAAACCGGTAAAACACATGAATAGACAGTTAAAAACAAAGAGAAACATAAAACACAAGAATAAAATTTACAGTGCAGCATAAGAAATTTAAAGAAATGATTAGTCATTTAAAGAAAGGCAGCATCAAATAGAAAGGTCTTCAGCCTTGATTTAAAAGAACTGAGAGTAGCAGCGGATCTACAGGTTTCTGGGAGTTTATTCCAGATATGAGGAGCATAGAAACTGAAAGCTGCTTCACCCTGTTTAGTTCTGACTCTGGGGACAGAAAGCAGACCTGTCCCAGATGACCTGAGAGGTCTGGGTGGTTCATAGTGTAGTAGCAGATCAGCAATATATTTTGGACCTAAACCGTTAAGTGATTTATAAACTAGCAAGAGTACTTTGAAATCAATTCTTTGAGACACAGGAAGCCAGTGTAAAGACTTCAGAACTGGAGTGATGTGATCCAGTCTCTTGGTCTTAGTGAGGACTCGAGCAGCAGCGTTCTGAATCAGCTGCAGCTGTCTGATTGATTTTTTAGGGAGACCTGTAAAGACCCCGTTACAGTAGTCAAGTCTACTGAAGATAAAGGCATGGACAAGTTTTTCCAAATCCTGTTGACACATAAGTCCTTTAACCCTTGATATATTCTTAAGGTGATAGTAGGCTGACTTTGTAATTGTCTTAATGTGGCTGTTAAGTTCAGGTCTGAGTCCATGACTACACCAAGATTTCTGGCTTTGTCTGTTGTTTTTAACATTGTTGTTTGAAGCTGAGCGCAGACTTTTAATCGTTCCTCTCTTGCTCCAAAAACAACCACCTCAGTTTTTCCTTCATTTAATTTCAGAAAGTTCTGGCACATCCAGCCGTTAATTTGTTCGATGCACTTAGTCAGTTTGTATTGGACTATAGTCCCTGGCGATAAGGTTATGTAAATTTGTGTGTCGTCCGCATAACTATGGTAACTTATTGTGTTTTTCTCCATAATCTGAGCCAGTGGAAGCATGTAGATGTTAAACAGAAGAGGCCCCAGAATGGAGCCTTGCGGAACTCCGCACGTCATATTTGTACGCTCAGATGCATAATTACCTATAGACACAAAGTAATCCCTATTCTTTAGGTAGGATTCAAACCAGTTTAGTACTGAGCCAGAAAGGCCAACGCAGTTTTCCAATCGGTCTAGTAGTATGTCATGGTCGACCGTGTCAAATGCAGCACTGAGATCAAGTAATACTAAGATTGAAATTTTGCCATTATCTGTGTTAAGGTGGATGTCATTAAAGACTTTGACAAGAGCCGTTTCAGTGCTGTGGTGTGGTCGGAAACCCGACTGAAAGGTATCAAAACTGTTGCTAGTGACAAGAAATGGTTGAGTTGTTGAAAGACTACTTTTTCAATGATTTTACTTAAAAACGGAAGGTTTGATATTGGCCTATAGTTGCTCATTAGTGACTTGTCTAGGTTGTTTTTTTAAGAGTGGCTTGATTACTGCAGTTTTCAGGGCCTGTGGAAGATACCTGAAAGAAGAGATGTGTTCACAATCTGTAGAAGATCAGAAGTCAAACATTGGAAACATTTTTGAAAAGTCCCGTTGGTAGAACATCAAGGCAACAGGTCGAGGTTTTCAGATGTTGATAATGTCCTCCAGGTTTGTATGGTTGATCGTGTGAAATTCTGTCATATTGGAACTATTTTTGCTTGAACACTGTGACAACACATATCCTGGACTTGATATGGAGGCACTGACTGTTTGTCTAATCTTTTGAATTTTGTCTTTGAAGAAGGAGGCAAAGTCATTGCAGGCCTGGTAGATAAAAGTTCAGGATGTACTGGTACTGGAGGGTTTGTTAACCTATCAACAGTAGCAAACAAAGCACGGGAATTATTATTGTTTCTAGAGATAATCAGAGAAAAAGGACCTTCTTGCATTCCTCAGTTCCAAATATAAATGCGAAGTCTCTCTTTATAGGAGTATAATGGACCAGGAGATTTGTTTTTCGCCACCTTCGTTCAGCTTTCCTACACTCTCTTTTTCTGTTCTCACCAGTAGGACATTTCTCCATGGAGATCTTTTCTTACCAGATACAACTTTGACTTTAGTGGGAGCAATGGCATCAATAACATTTGTAATTTTACAGTTGAAATTATCTACAAGCTCACGACTGATAGCCAGAGAGGGCTGGTGTGGAGGAGAAAAGCTGAATAAATGGTTCACTGGTGTTTTCAGTGATATACCGTTTTCTGATTATCTTTGTTTGGACACTTTGGGCACAAGAGATAGTGCCGTTAAAGAAAACACAGGAATGATCTGAGAGAGCAACGTCAGTCACCACAACCTTGGAAATGTTCAGACCTTTGGAGACAATCAAGTCCAGAGTGTGCCCCTTATTGTGGGTGGGCTCCGTCACATGCTGAGTCAGTCCATAGTTCTCAAAAACAACAACACAGCTCTTTTGTCCCCTGTCCTGGGGGCTGTCAACATGATGTTAAAATCACCGCAATGATTACACAATCAAAGTTAAGCAGATAATAGACAGCAGTTCAGTGAAGTCATCAATGAAGGTTGCCAATATTTAGGTGGCCTGTAGATATTTAGAAACATCGCTTGAGGGGAAGATCTTAATTGAAGAGCAACATATTCAAAAGAAACAAATTTCCATAAACATATTGCGTACAGTGGAATGAGTCATTAACAAATGGCGACTCCACTCCTTTCTATCACTCTATTCTCACTCATAAAACTGAAGTTAGGGGGAGCTGACTCGATGAGAACAGCCGCGCTGTTATTATGGTCTAACCAGGTTTCAGTTAAAAACATAAAATCTAGATTGTGCTTAGTAATAAATCATTGATTAAAAATGATTTTCCTGCCAAAGACCTGACGTTTAGTAAGGCTAGTGTTAGTGTGTTTTCATTTTTTGGGACAGGCTGTAGCTGACAAGGAATGGATGCTAAATTTGCTAAGTTTGCAGTTAAGTGCTTATTCACCATCTTTTCCTATTACCTATCACAACAGAAATTGAGGAAGAATTGAATCCACAGGGCCCGGGCTGTCTTGAAAAGAGTCTTAGTATCACTAGTCCTGCAGCCAAGGCCCGGCACATATCAGATAGTGCTTGCCAGATTTTGCACACAAGCGTCCTTATCAGTTCTGGGGGGGAGAGTTTTTGACCTCTGGTAGTGGTGCTTGGCGTTTTACTTTGCGGGGTTGAGCCATGGGGGTAGGAAGGGGTGCTAATTGATGGGGGAAATAAGGGAAAGGGTGTGGAGACATCAGTAGAGACAGCGATGAATCCTCGAAGGTTCGGGGTTGGGAAGGTTTGAGGGTGCTGGACGGGTGAAGAGGGGAGTGGAGGTTAGTTCGTTTTCTCTGCTCTATGGTCTCCATGGTCAAATCTTTGCACAGGCCGGGGGCTGTGCTGGATCACTGCCGCACTTTGTTGTGTCTTCCTTTTGTTTTGGACCTTGGCAGAGGAGCAGATGTGTAGGCGCAGAAGTAAAGCAGATTAGAGGTGAACAGCTTTACTCCTGGCTTGTTAAGGGAAGTCTATCTGCTTTAAAAAGATGTCTGCGCTCCCAGAAAATGTTTAAATTGTCAATGAAATTCAGAGAGTGGACGTACATTCAGTGAAAGCCATTTGTTAGTCCAACAGTCGGCTGAATCTCTCAGTTTCCCTCCTCTTATGACGACGGTATAGGACCACTGAATAAACACATTTGCGCTTAGGGGGGGGACTGTGTCAAGCAGTTCCCTAAAGTCCAGTTTCAGCAATTCAGACTGTGCTTTACAACACATTTGACCTATATGCAGAATAATGTTCTCACAGTGGGGTGCTGCTGCCAATATCTGGGATTTTTTGGGTCAAGTCAGACACCATGTCTGGGGAAAACATAGTATTTGGTGTTTTACTGTTTTTTAAATCTTTTACAGCAGAGTCACCCACAATCAGGGTTTGAGGCCCAGTTGTTAGCTTTTTACTTTTTGAATTGCTCTCAGTCCTTACCTCGGTGGTGGTGATGAGACGCAGTCCCGGTCATCAGATGATGTCCAGCGTCTTGCAGCAGAGGAGCAAATCTGTTATCCCGTTGCACACAAGGTGGTTGGGGGGGCATTTGTGCTTATTTTCCTTTTGCAGCTGTCCAGTCTGTGTCCTACTAGTACAGGGGTTGAAGAGGGCTCTGCCCCAGATGATAATGCAGGCCAGCGGTCATATCACAAACCTCAGGGCGCTGTGCCGGCCCGTTAGGGTACTCCATTTCCCAGGAAAATGATTACTCTTAGGCTTCGCACCAGACGAGTTCCAGGGAGACGCCACTTGTTGATTTATTACCAGTTCCACCCTCCTGTTTCTTTGTAGTCTTGTTGGTGCTAAATTAGCCGTGTGTTAGCATACTTCTGTCCCAGTGTATGGGTCCATGGTAAAGTGGTGTCATTTCCACAAGATCGTTAACTTCCACGTTCACTTCTAGAAGGTGAACCTTGGTTCCAGAAGTGCAATCTTCTGAAGGAGTTGTAGTAGTCTTCTACGGAGAAAGGGGCATCTTGTGCTAATTAGCTTTAGCTACAATCACTGTAGAACAGGCTTGAGCTATTGGTAGGCCACGCTCACGCAGAAAAATTTTAAATATGGCAATAGCCTACTATGTCTACAAAAAAATGTATAGTCCAGTGTTTTTGAAGTGTCCAAGAGCCGCTGCTCATAGTTTCTCAGAGGAAAAGCACGATTATCAGCAAAAATATCAGCAAAAATATGCAAGCAGAAGCAGGAGCAAGCAGCAAAGCGTCTGCACTGTAAGAAGCAGGAAGCAGAGAGTTGCAGTTGAACATGGCATCACAGAACGTGTAGTGGGACCATGGCGACAGCTGCTACCCTGATTTCGGAGCCTCTCTGATCCAAGGGAACATGCTGGGGAAAAAAAGAACATAAGGACTCCGGGGAATGACTCCCCAGAGCTAGGTTAGTAACAAGCATTTCTGGGACATGGATGCACATAAATGAAAAGATGGAAAGATAGAGGAAGATAGATAGAAGATTATTTTTTCTTTGTTCCACAAGAAAAAAAATGATAATAATCAACACAAGCCAAGGAAAAGCAGCCCTTATTAACCTTTACAGCAGTGGTTGCCAACCGAGGGTTAGGACCCCTACAGCATGTCACAAGACCTTTTTTTCTTCTAAATTATTGAGTCATTTATATGACCTGCATTATTTCTATTCACTTTGGGGAAAAGCTGTTAAGAATTTTTTCTTTTCTAGAAATATGTGTATGGAATCCTTGAATCTTCACTTCCATGTCAAAAATACCTGCTGCTGACATCATACAGTTAGCACTGTATATTATTAACTGATTGGTTGGAGGCAGGCAGGTGGAGGGATAATTTCACAGAGGGGTACAGACAAAGAAGTTACTTTTTTAAGATTAAGGGCAAAAATAAATAGTATAGTGGTGTGTTGTGTTGTGTGTGTGTGTGTGTGTGTGTGTGTGTGGTGTGTGTGGGTGTGTGTGCTGTGTGTTTGTTTGCAAGGTGAAGGGTTTTGGTGCAGGTGGTAGAGGCTGAAGAAAACTTAAAAGAAAGCTGGAAAAGGACAGAAGAAAAACCGGAATGACTTTAAGACCCAGAAGAAAACGGAGTGATGAATGTTTTCATCCTCCTCAAAGCGCCATCTGAAAGGCCCGTTTGCTCAGGGTTTCCCTCTGCCCTTCTCTTCACCCTGTTACCATTCAGCAGTTCTCCCTGGGTGTGGGGTACCAAGAAGGGTCTGCTTTCACCTCAACCCCTCACACAGAGAAAGAAAGTGAGTTGTGTGTGCATTTGGGGTGCAGAGGAATTCAGATCCTTTCTGCTGTGACAAGGTCCGCCAGAGTTCATGCTGCAGTGCCTGGCCAAAGACAAAAACACACACACACACACACACACACACACACCACACACACCAACACACACCCACACACACCACACCACCCACACACACACACACCACACACACACCACTAAAAATGGAAGTCAGGGATCAGTCATCTGATGGGCAGGTGGGGGAGAGTGAAGGATATCTGATTGACTGAGGACGGGGACTAGGGACCAGGAAAAGATCTTATTGTGGTTTGTCCAAACTGTATTTGATTCAAATGACTTGTCCAATGTTTAGTTAGGCTCTCGAGGATGAATACAGCAAAGCGCAGACACTTTTATGAGCTCTGTGACAACAGGGAGACATGACCGCAGAAGTTATCTCTGCCTCTGTGTGGCTGTGTCTGTGTGTGCTAATTCACAGCATGTGCTTGTTTCACCTCTACAACTTGAGATAGTTAGGCTGGGACATTTATGGCCCAGCTGCCGGGGCCTCATGCTACATGATCAGAAAGACCACTGACATACACACATGCCTGCTGACCAGACCTCAAAGGTCTACCGCCTTGCCTTTGGCTGCTGCCTTTAATCACTTCAGCAGATCACTATACAGAAACATATTGTTCACACACTCTCTCTCTCTTCCTGGTGTGTATAAAATTTCCAGGAGGCATTTTTAACCTTGTCCATCCCCGCTTTTAGTTCTCCCCACCCGCCCCTCTCCATGTATGTCTGGGCACCAGAGCTCAAATGTACATGCGACCCCACCGCCACATTCATGTACACGTCCTGGGAAAATGTACACGTGGCTGCCTCGCATTTGTGTCATGCCTGTCAGACTTGTGAAGCTCCGTTGGTACTGCACAAGAGAGGGAATACAGTGGAATCACAGGCAGGGTGGTCATCAACACTTACGAGGCAGACACTGAAGGAAAGTGCAAGAAAAAGGTGAGAGGAGCAGCAGCTGATATGTGTGGGCAGAGAACGGATCCACATCACAGATGCACAAATTCACATGCTTCATATTTGGTTTGTGAGAAAAACTTCACACCACTAAACAATAAAGAGGTCAATGAGTAAACCCTCTTTCCACTTCTGTAACAACATATTTCCCTTCTGTAATCAACAGACACAGGCAATTAGCAAAAAGTCTGCTTTATGACAAGCTATTCATTATAAGTATGCATCTAGTCATACATCAAAGTGGTCATAGAAAGAAACAGACTTCACCTCGATGGGTGAAAGACAAAGAGCGGCAGAGAACTGGCAAGTAACTGTACAGAAAGATGGAGAACATGAGAAACGACAACCTAGAATTAAAACTTCTACAAAAAATACAATATATGGGGAAATGCAAAGACCCACAGCAATGCAACAACGCAGGGAACTAGAACGATCCTCTGGGTGCTGATAATCCTCCAAATCTCTCACTGTATTCTAAAATTGCACATTCGTGGACAGTCATTTGCCCATTTATGCAGATGCTTAGGTGAGCACAACCAATGACCAATCAAACACGGATTTGCTCAATAATTATTATCAGAACAAAGTATATAGCGGTCAAGAAATCACCACGCACGCACACCAACACATCCTTTGCTGCTGTGAGGGGGGGGGGGAGAGAGTGGGTAGGTGACTGGGAAAAGAAACAGAGGGGCTTGTGTTTACACTGGCAGGGTGAGCAGCTTGTGAAGCCCCCTGAAAATGACCAGCTCAATCTAATGGGAGAGAAAGCCCACCATGACGGACAGGGCCTGCTCGCCTTTGAGGTTTTTCACAATCAACTCAATCCGTTTCCCAGCGGCTTCACTCCCCAGGGCGGCCACACCAAACAAAAAAATAAGAGAGATTAAAAGGAAAACGGTTGCCATAGCAGATCATGGCAGGAGAGCGTTTGCCAAGGGTGAAAGAGTACGTGCGACACACAAAAGCTGGACACTTAATGGAGTTGTCCTCTGGCGTTCTGTAGACTGTAATTTCAGCCGTAATGGAGGGGCAGGAACGCCAAGTAGTCCCAAAAGTGTAATTTATGAGACTGTCCTCATTGACAGTGTTCAGTACTTAATCCCCAGAGGGGACCTGAATCTACCAATAATTGCCGTACATTCCTTCCATGTTGTGCTGTGATGTATCCAACAGTGTTCCAAGCCATTTTCATCTATCTAATTGCATTCAAAAGGAAAATAGCAAGCATTACAGGGCCCCAGTGGTCTCAGAGGGACCAACAAATACAGAACTGATCTTCTTTAAGATGTGCGTACATTTTCAAAAGGGGGAGTTTTCATCATAAAGCTGACACTACCATTGCTTTCACAACAACCATCTGTATTCTGAGAAAAGAATTGATTTCTTGTACTGGCATTGGATCTCCCTCAACAGGCCAAGGACTCTATGATTCACATAATTGCATTAGATGGCTTTAGTCCTTTTCACAGCAGCTTTACGGTATAGATGTGTTCACATAGTGGGATATGTCAAAGCAGAGTCCAGCTGGAGGGGAAAAAAGGTTCAGGGAGGGCAGAAGAGAAATAACGAGTGAATGGATTGATGGACCAACACAAGGCCATCCATCCATCACTGCCAAAGAAGGGGAGAGAGACACACACACAGCTACTAAATTGCTTGTAATTATATCTGTGCTCCTCACACTTCTTCCTCCACCTTTCCGTTTCACAAGGCATCTTCGTTGAGATCAGTAAGCTTAAAGATGATTTCCAACCAACTACTTCTTTCTCCCAGCACAGAAATCAGCAGCTTTTCATCCTGTGTGAGTGCAGTTATTACATTACAATGAATACCCTCATCAAGAAACATAGTTGAACATTTCACAAAAAGCCCTTGACTGCCATCCAGTGGAGGCGAGAGAGACAGATCCTGGCAGGTATTGAAACGTGTCAGTATTTACTAAAAGGCCCTGACAGACAGGAAGCAGTAGAATACACAGCTATTTTTTATCAAAAGTGTTTTTATTGAAGGGAATTTGGATCCAATAAATCATTTAAAAAAACATTGTGTTTTAAGGTTTCTGAAGAAAACAGCTCAGATGGGTCTTTTAGTTTAAACAATTCACCATGACAAACATGTGATAGTGATTGGACATTTTCAGTGTGACAACAAAAAGAAAATCAACACAAAACTATTTATATTTAATATAAGGAGGTATAGAACTACTACAGTCACACAATACTATTCTTTTTGTTGTTCAAGCTAAATCATGTATATCTAGAATTCTTATAAGGTTTGGTGAAATTAAGGTTACACCTATGTGTCCTTATCCATGCCAGTTGTTATGTGGCACTTGTGGTGAACGTGTAAGTTCTCCACAATTGATGAAGATAACAGCTCTGTGTATGACACCATTCTAATTTTAACATAGCATTCTTAATTAAACCCTCCAACTTGAGTGAGGTAAGAACAACCAGGGGGTTGATTTTGGCAATAATGTGTTGTAATTGGGTTCTAAAACTGTAGAGTAATGCAGTTTTAGAAACCCAATACTTGCTTGTGACCTTAGAAAAATCCCCACCAGAGGACACCGCTGATATTTACTATAGGTTTTATTTTATTTAAACAGGAACCAAACAAAAGTTAACATTAACCTAGTATAAGAACAAGGAGATGCATGTACGGGTTGTAGCACGAGTGCTATTTTCAGCCGTTAGCCCTACAGTAAAATGCAGCCATGCATGATTGAACACTTGGGGGCAACATGATTTTTGTTTTCTTCATAACAGGGTACAAAATGTGCCCACATATGAGAGTGGTTGTACAGCCTACATTAACGCTCTCAACACACACTGTTAAAGAACTACTGGTATGACTGAAAACTGCATTGAGGTTGTTGTTTAAGTTTCCTTAGCCTCCTAAGAAGCTTTGGATCTGGTGTTAAATACAGGCTTCAGTGTCAGATTATTTCAGTCCCGTCCCCTGCTTATGGTTCCAGCATGTACACTGAATCCATATTACACACAGTCTCAGTCCACTGAACACTTTCCGGCAGCCCACCACCACAGGGGCACAGTCATCCAAGTCTGCATCAAGTCCCAGCGAAACTTCTTAGTCAGGTGAGCTTTGAACTTCTCTGCTCTCTTTCGCAGTGTGCGTCTATACCGGGCCCACTGGGGAAAAACTGGAAAAAGTCCTGTAAGATAAAAACTCAATGTAATTATTTGTAAATGTGAACATCCTTGATAATATATAATAATAATTTAGGCAAAGCCTTGACATTCTATTTCTAAAAGATATGTGTGTTCATATTTTCCATATTATTTTCCACCTCCTGGGAATCCTAACAGGTTATGACATCCTGGCGGAGAAAAGATTACTTTTCTGGTCAATGTGAGAAAATTATGACAGGAAGGACCTTGACACTTCTTGATAAATAAATAACCCTGATCTTTGAAATATAGGACTGGACTTGTCTAATATGTCTCTAATTCAGAAGTTAAATGCATTCACTATCTACAGCCAATTATAATCTAAGTCAACTAATTAGGTATTTCTTTTTCCTTATGTGAGATGGGTAGTAAACATTTGGTAGGACATGTAAACCACTTCCACTTCTGGATCCTTCCACTAGATATGCTGTTGAGATCACAAGAATCTCAAAAGAATTGTTGTCTATGCATCTTGATAAAGCTTCTGACTGACACTACATGTTTTTTTTCTTTTGGGTATGTACTTTGCAATCATGTTTATCCCAGCTATTATGGGATTCTGGGCATCTACCTGCAGTGTGGAAGTGAGGAAGTTGCTCTGAGACACAATGTCGACAAAGAAGTCAGGTGGGATTTCTCCGAGCTGGTGGGAAAGCACGGCGATGAGCCCCAGATACAGGTCCTTACGTTTCGCATTGTCTCCTCGGATCGGCACAGGAGAGCGAGAGACGCTTCCAGTGCTCAAAGCCCTCGTACACATTTCCAATCAGGAAACACACAAAGGCAAACTGCAGCTCACCTGAGGGGAGAGATGAATGTGGTTAGTTTTTATGTAAAAAAAAAAAAAATGGAATTGTGTGCTATTTTGACGACCTAATATTGTGTACTTAACACATACCTAGCAGGTTAAGAGGCTGCAGCTCATGGTTCTTCTCCAGCACAGTCTCTAGGGATAGCTCAGATCCAGGCTGCAAGGGTGATCTCGGCCGGTGTTAGCCCCAGCAGGGTATTTCTTCTCTGGGATAACAGAGAAGCGCAACTCCGTCCCCTCCCTCTGCTTCATCCTGGGGAGCCTGTTGAGTCCCTTTCCATGCTCTGACAGGCTGTGTCATCCTCGGCTGCTCTGCCCTGTCTTTGGTGTGTCTGAGCTGAAGCTCAGGATGACGTCACTAAAGGCACATATTCGACCTGAAAGAGGCCTGTAAGTTATTGGCAGCTCCTCACCAGACGGTCAGGAGGGACACCCATTTCCTCATCACCTCGTACGGATAGGGCCAGGTGAGGATCCCGTCTTGCAGGTGGCCCTGATCCGGTTCACCTCCTCTTCGTTTTGGGAGGCTGAGAAGTCCAGATCTTCCTCTTGGGATCCCAGTTGGCCAACAGATGTCTTTGGGTTTGAGAGTGAGGAAGAGGCCGTCTTTGGACCAATTTCTCCTCCACAGCTCGGCGAGTTAACGGAGCTGTAGTGGAGGAAGTTGCCAGGCCTGGGGGGATCATCTTCACACCCTGAAGCGGGGACCAACCGGCCAACTATTGCAGTCAATCCCCAGCTCCGTACCTTGAGGAACACCCAGCAACACCAGGGTAGCTCCCTCTTCAAACAGCTCTCAGAGAACATCTGGATCCATGTCTACACTGTTGCTGTTGGCCATGTCTGCTCCGCCAGGAGCTACTCGACGTACAGTACGTTTACGGTTACTCAACCAAACCAGGCCACACAGAGCTATACTTCGCTTTTCAGCTGTTAAGGGTAAGTTTTTTCATGTTTAGAACATTCCGTAAAATTTCGTCAAAATGTCTGGCTAAGTCCGACAGTTAACACAAAAAATGTGTTATTAATAGATGGAGTTTGTCTGTCTCTAAAAAATGTAAGCGGACAATCTAACGGAAATACTTTTAAATCAAGTTTTAACGTACTTGTATAAAGGGTTAGTATTGAAGGGTATTACCGCATGTTGAGGTTTGTATCGCTAGAAAATGGTTTGGTCGACGCGGTGCAACACATCTTCCGCTCGGGGCGGAAACAATGGTGTTTAGAAGTGTTCCGCTTCTAATAGCAACAAGGGCTTACCGGGAAGCCGACTTAGGCGCAAAGCTATAGTTTACTCTGAGAAACAGCCATCTCACTCCAAAATACATGATTAACAGGATTTTTCTATTATTTTATAACAAGGATACTGTGTACAAGGCTTGGAAGTGTGGCTTAAAGTCTTGTTTTATATATGTGAGATGCATGATGATCTATGATTACTTTATTTTTTACTTTTGTATTATCTTTTTTGTAATATATTGGAAGTTTGATTGTTATACACTGATAATAGTAATAAAGATATTTATCTATCTAATATATTTATTTATAAAATATATTTAGTTGCTACTGAACCTACACCACCACCATCACTAATAATAATAATAATGAATAATTATAATAATAACAAAATAATATTTCACAATATCAATCGGTGATTAGTAGAAATTAAACCATTTTAAAAGTTTGTTTTATTATATTGCATATACTCCAAAACATAAACTGAAGAACATTCATAGGTATAATGGTTACATATGGTAACACAGACAAAATAGTTGTTAAAACAAAAATAGACTTTGGAAAATGTGCATTATTCTAAAAGTATTTGAATGCATTGTGGATACTTTGTAGCTTATCTGTGGTTTACTATAAAAACTATCCATAAAACAAGGAGCAATGGCTGACATGCAACGTCTGGATAATCTTTACACACCAAACACGGGAACTTGACAATAGTAAACATTTATGATATTGCATTTGAAAAAACAGTGAGTCTTTGGCCAAGTGATATCCTTTTGATGCTCTGAAATTCACCTGGAAGTAGCACAGGCTTACAGGAACAGGAGGACACAGCATTATAATTACACCCTACTTCAAGAGCATAGAGGCACTCTGAAGTTTCTGCCAACAAGTGATCAAT
>NW_022602942.1:0-24555 GCF_008692095.1 Etheostoma spectabile | reverse complement strand
CATTCCTCGTCAGCTACAGCCTGTCCCAAAAATGAAAACACACTACACTAGCCGTTACTAAACCAGGTCTTTGGCAGGAAATCATTTTAATCAATGATTTTATTACTAAGCACAATCTAGATTTTATGTTTTTAACTGAAACCTGGTAGACCATAATAACAGCGCTGCTGTTCTCATCGAGTCCGCTCCCCTAACTTCAGTTTTATGAGTGAGAATAGAGTGAATAAGAAAGGATGTGGAGTCGCCATTTTGTTTAATGACCTCATTCCACTGTACGCAATATGTTATGGAAATTTTGTTTCTTTGTGAATATGTTGCTCTTCAATAAGATCTTCCCTCAGCGATGTTTCTAAATATCTACAGGCCACCTAAATATTGTGCAACCTTCATTGATGACTTCACTGAACTGCTGTCTATTATCTGCATTACTTTGATTGTGTAATCATTGCGGGTGATTTTAACATTCATTTTGACAGCCCCCAGGACAGGACCCAAAGAGCTGTGTTTGTGTTTTTGAGAACTATGGACTGACTCAGCATGTGACGGAGCCCACCCACAATAAGGGGCACACTCTGGACTTGATTGTCCTCCAAAGGTCTGAACATTTCCAAGGTTGTGGTGACTGACGTTGCTCTCTCAGATCATTCCTTTGTTTGTCTTTAACGCACTACTCTGTGCCCAAAGTGTCCAAACAAAGATAATCAGAAAACGTATATCACTGAAAACACCAGTGACACATTTATACAGCTTTTCTCCTCCACAACCACCCTCTCTGGGCTATCAGTCAGTGAGCTTGTAGATAATTTCACTGTAAAATTACAATGTTATTGATGCCATTGCTCCCACTAAGGTCAAAGTTGTATCTGGTAAGAAAAGATCTCCATGGAGAATGTCCGATGGTGAGAACAGAAAAAGAGAGTGTAGGAAAGCTGAACGAAGGTGGCGAAAAACAAATCTCCTGGTCCATTATAACTCCTATAAGAGAGACTTCGCATTTATAATTGGAACTGAGGAATGCAAGAAGGTCCTTTTCTCTGATATTATCTCTAGAAACAATATAATTCCCGTGCTTTGTTTGCTACTGTTGATAGGTTAACAAACCCTCCAGTACCAGTAGCATCTGAACTTTTATCTACCAAGGCCTGCAATGACTTTGCCTCCTTCTTCAAAGACAAATTCAAAAGATTAGACAAACAGTCAGTGCCTCCATATCAAGTCCAGGATATGTTTGTCACAGTGTTCAAGCAAAAATAGTTCCAATATGACAGAATTTCACACGATCAACCATACAAACCTGGAGGACATTATTCAACATCTGAAAACATCGACCTGTTGCCTTGATGTTCTACCAACGGGACTTTTCAAAAATGTTTCCACTTGTTTGACTTCTGATCTTCTACAGATTGTGAACACATCTCTTCTTTCAGGTATCTTTCCACAGGCCCTGAAAACTGCAGTAATCAAGCCACTCTTAAAAAGAACAACCTAGACAAGTCACTAATGAGCAACTATGGCCAATATCACCTTCCGTTTTAGTAAAATCATTGAAAAGTAGTCTTTCAACAACTCAACCATTTCTTGTCACTAAGCAACAGTTTTGATACCTTTCAGTCGGGTTTCCGACCACACCACAGCACTGAAACGGCTCTTGTCAAAGTCTTTAATGACATCCACCTTAACACAGATAATGGCACAATTTCAATCTTAGTATTACTTGATCTCAGTGCTGCATTTGACACGGTCGACCACGACATACTACTAGACCGATTGGAAAACTGCGTTGGCCTTTCTGCTCAGTACTAACTGGTTTGAATCCTACCTAAAGAATAGGGATTACTTTGTGTCTATAGGTATTATGCATCTGAGCGTACAAATATGACGTGCGGAGTTCCGCAAGGCTCCATTCTGGGCCTCTTCTGTTTAACATCTACATGCTTCCACTGGCTCAGATTATGGAGAAAAACAAAATAAGTTACCATAGTTATGCGGACGACACACAAATTTACATAACCTTATCGCCAGGGGACTATAGTCCAATACAAACTGACTAAGTGCATCGAACAAATTAACGGCTGGATGTGCCAGAAACTGAGGTGGTTGTTTTTGGAGCAAGAGAGGAACGATTAAAGTCTGCGCTCAGCTTCAAACAACAATGTTAAAACAACAACAGACAAAGCCAGAAATCTTGGTGTAGTCATGGACTCAGACCTGAACTTTAACAGCCACATTAAGACATTACAAAGTCAGCCTACTATCACCTTAAGAATATATCAGGGTTAAAGGACTTATGTGTCAACAGGATTTGGAAAACTTGTCCATGCCTTTATCTTCAGTAGACTTGACTACTGTAACGGGTCTTTACAGGTCTCCCTAAAAAATCATCAGACAGCTGCGCTGATTCAGAACGCTGCTGCTCGAGTCCTCACTAAGACCAAGAGACTGGATCACATCACCTCCAGTTCTGAGTCTTTACACTGGCTTCCTGTGTCTCAAAGAATTGATTTCAAAGTACTCTTGCTAGTTTTAAATCACTTAACGGTTTAGGTCCAAAATATATTGCTGATCTGCTACTACACTATGAACCACCCAGACCTCTCAGGTCATCTGGGACAGGTCTGCTTTCTGTCCCCAGAGTCAGACTAAACAGGGTGAAGCAGCTTTCAGTTTCTATGCTCCTCATATCTGGAATAAACTCCCAGAAACCTGTAGATCCGCTGCTACTCTCAGTTCTTTTAAATCAAGGCTGAAGACCTTCTATTTGATGCTGCCTTTCTTTAAATGACTAATCATTTCTTTAAATTTCTTATGCTGCACTGTAAATTTTATTCTTGTGTTTTATTTTCTCTTTGTTTTTAACTGTCTATTCATGTGTTTTACCGGTTTTTAATGCTTGTGATTTTTAACTGTTTTACTTGTGTTTTATCTGTTTAACTGATTTTGTGTAAAGCACTTTGAATTGCCTTGTTGCTGAAATGTGCTATACAAATAAAGCTGCCTTGCCTTGCCTTGCCTTGGGAATCACTGAGTTCTGCACTGTATAATGTGGCTGTATTGGGGCAGATCGTCTGTCAAGATTAGCAGGTCCATCCCAGTGTAAAAATCCCTGTAATCTACCAGACTAAAATGTGCCTGCATTCTACAACCATGGCCTGTGCTGACCTCCTGTTCCTCAGATCAAACTAAAGTCTGGTGACAATGCATGTTCAAATTCTACAACTTCAACCTATTGTTCTAGAACTGCACCTAACATTCCAGAACTGCAGGCTAACATTCATATTCGTAAAAAGGAAATGCAGCTTGAGTCAGTTTCCCAATATCATTTGCCAACAGGAAACATTTGATACAAAATATTATTACCAAAACACAGACTTGATTTTGCCAGTAAAAAGTAATAGTAATATTGTGATGAATTTGCCAAATAGGTGACACTCTCTCGTCCATCACACTCAATAAATAAACCAGATTATTCAATCCATACCTCCACTTATATGCAAAGTAGTCTCATCCAGGAACTATCGCACCCTAAGCAAGAATCATAAACCTAGACCAACAACAAGGAGAGTCCTGTCCTGCTCGTTTGTTCCTCACATTTTTACCCAGTTTCTTCTATTGCGTGCAGTTGAAGCAGGATATGAAAATTGCCAACACATTGCTTGCTCCTATCTGTGTTAAATTAACGATAAACTGGATTTTAAATTACAGATTAGCATCGTAACAGCTCCTGCCATCAGGGCTCATCTGGGAGTTGAACCCGGGACCTCTCACACCCAAAGCGAGAATCATACCACTAGACCAACGAGCCACTTAAAAACATCTTATTAGCAATTTCCATCAAGTAAATGTGATCAGTCAGTGACTCGAAAGGCAATTGTTAAGTAGTTTGTTTGGCATGTGGTGTTTTTATGGCAACACTGCCAGATTGAGCTTTCTGATTATATTGGATGAAAGACTACTTTAGAAGCAAAACATTTTACCAACATTGGAAATTGAATTTTGGTAACATCTAAGACATGATATTGGAATTAAGAACATAGCAGTTCTTTGTATTCAAGAGGACATGATGTGCACGAGAAACGCAATTGCAAGTAAAGCGTTTTGTGAGCATCTTTATTGTCAACACATATAAAGTTACTGACTGTGATTTAACTGAGGGATTTGGTGAAAGTTATCTTTTTTTTGTAAAACTTTGGTTTGTGTACAATAGCAGAGAAAAGGGTTCTTTGTTGCATCCAGTCTGTATGTATACATAAAAAGCGCAAATTGACATCATTCCATCCAATACGGGCAAGACGGGGTTGACAGATAGATTTTTAAAATCCTCACAGATAACAGTCAACGTAGCTGTTTGCAGGATTTCTGCAAAATTTACCGAGATTAAACTGGGCCGTATAGTGACGATTAGACGAAAAGAGAGAAGTACTTCCACTCGTTGTTACTTGTTGTTGCTATGGGTAATAAGAGTTCACAGCCACACGTTTCCTTAGGGCCCGTAGTGGATGAAATGGTAAAACATTTGGCCCTGGATGCATAGAATGCCTGCCATATTGAGCGACAAAATTTGGGTGTCCTGAAAAGAAATCCTTTAACTCTACCTCCCACACTTCTTCTTTTTGTTTCTTGTTATGTCTCGGCAAGAAGTATTATGCTTTTAGGTCGTCCGTCCATCTCTACATCAGAATCAGAAATACTTTATAGATCCCCGAAGGGAAACTCTGGAAAAGAGTGCTCCTTCGAGCCGGATTTGAACCAGCAACCGAAGAATTTCAACTTCATGCCTCTACAGTCCTACACTCTACCAACTGAGCTATCGAAGGGAGCTAATACAGTGTTCCCCTGGAGGGAACAAACATTCACATAAACTCACAGTAGCTCAATTGACAAGTATCCCACCCAGAAAAGAGATTCTAGCCATTTTTCAGTCAGGGGGAGTCCTGTCGTCTCAGTAGCTGTCCACGGCCCATGAAAATTGGCAAGGCTCTTGCTTCTATTATTTAGCTGCTGTTAAGACTCTGAGTCTAGTTAAGGACAGCATATTTGTTTTTCACAAGTACAAAAGGCTCGGCCAAAAAGCAAATCCCACCAAAAATAGTTTCACTCATCGGCGTTCCCCTCCAAGGAAGTCTTTAGTAAAAGGGGAAAGTCTTGTGCATTATGAAGAACCCGAGTGAGTACAGCCGTCTGATCGAGAGCAGCAGAAAACCCTAGTGGACCCAGTCCAAACCATCGCGGTAAGCCTCACTGGGTGTCCAAACTAAAATGATAAGAGGCAACTTGGTAGACTCCTTACTGATGTTTATATCTGTACTCACAATGCCCTTTTTTTAAAAAAACACCAGCCATCACAAGTATTACATGTGAATAATCAATGTGTGAGTATTCAGGAGCTCACATAGAAGATAGTTGCAAGGTCTACCAAATGTTTAACTTTACAACCTGTAAGCTGTTGGAACCTTGGTTACCACAGTTTCCCAAACCTCCCCTCAATATGTATGTATATTAAAGATTTTCCAGCCCCAAAAACTGAACAGCAGAGCAGAGTGGCGCAGCGGAAGCGTGCTGGGCCCATAACCCAGCGGTCAATGGATCGAAGCCATCCTCTGCTAATTCCCTATACTTTGTATAAGCATCAAGTCTGTTGATGTCTAACAAAGCATCTGTTGCTGCAAGTGTCTGATGTGAAATGTCTCCACCTCCTGAAGAGTAAACTTAATGGCATGTTAAGTTTGTTTAATCTATAAAAATGGAAACTACAGTGCTCATTTCCGCCGTAACACCAATAGAACTGGAGTGTACTACAATAATATACTACACTACAGTGAAATAGAGACTGTAAAACATGTACATTTAAGTGCTTGTTGTGCTGTCTGATAGCATGGGGTATAAAGAGATAGCATACCGCTTAGTTTGTGTAACAGGAGGTCTTAGTCTACCACTACGTTCTATAACCCTACCAGTCAGATTAGGAGGTAATATCTTTGCATCTCTTTTAAAGACTCTACCATAATACCTGCTGGAGATGCCAGGTCCTCATACATGTAAGCATGAGCTCTACCACTGAGCTACATCCCCTGAAGATTTTTAGATTTTTTAAACTTTTTTCTGAGATAGACTTAGACTTATCTTTATTAATCCTTTGGGATGACTCCCGCAAGGAAATGAATATCACTGAAAAGAAGAAACCTGGGTAAAACATGTAATGTTATTGTTGTATATGGCTTCAAAACCTGTAAATGCAACTGCGGTGGCTGGAAATCAACCTGGGCAAATGATTGCACTGCTATGGTAAAATCATAGTTGAAAAGTAACACACCTGTTGCCTTTCTGCTGGACAATACAACTTCACTGCAAATCTTGTAAAACAGATTGATAAAAATACATTGGTGGAGACTGGTGGTTCCAGTACCTATGAGATAACACAATATTGTTATGAAAGCACATCTGCGGTTTGGTATACTCTGATGTGTCATTGGTTTGCTACCACTCTTAAAAACACTGCTCGTTGTCAGCAGGATTTGAACCTGCGAGGGGAGACCCCAATGGATTTCTAGTCCATCGCTTAACCACTCGGCCACAACAACATGATTGGCCGTGCTATGACTGTTTGCAGAAATGTTCATGTAGCACCTCAAAACACCCATATAATGCCTAAGCTGCACTTGCAAAATAGCAGGGTGTTCAAATACTTATTTTCCTCACTGTATGATTCTATGCATTGTGTATGATAGCCTTTACAATGTTGTTATTTCTTTTATTACCACACACACATTCATAGCAGTGCTGCCCCCCCCCCATGTTTATACTGATGATTGATTGTAATAAAGCAGTAACAGAGAGTTGTCTCCGTCTGTGTTTTAACAGACAAACCTGGGCCGAAGTTGGAAAACCAGAATCAGCTTAAATCCAGTTCTAATCTAGTCCTCACTAATTTCAAATAATTTCCCTGGAGTTACCATTACAAACTTAATCTAATTAAATTGGAACATACACAGACTTCCACAAAATCACACTTGAATTCATATCTTGGTACTCGGTCAGAATCTTATTAACCTGGAGTCCCAGTCTCTGTCAATATAAATAGGCTATATGTTTATATATGTTTTAGGCCTATTGGCAGACGGCCATTTAAAATGTAGGCAATGGCATATAAAGAATAAAGAATAAAGAGTCTTTTCTCCATGTCCACTGTAGTTTCTCAGTGTGCTCTCTAGGATCATCTGCCTGGTCCAGGTAGCTTTTTCATTCATAAGGCTACTTTTACTTTTAAGCCTGTACTTTGGTACTTTTACTTGAGTAAAGAAGGTAAATCAGTACTTCTACTTTTACCAGAGTATTTGTTAACACAATTATCTGTTCTTCTACTTGAGCACGGGCAGTGAGTACTTTTGCCATCTCTGACGGCCTCTGTATTGTTCTGTTTAGAGTATGTATATATTGTGTGTATAGACTAGTGTGTATATTTTTTGTTTCGGTTGTTTTGTGTTTTGTGTGTAAGCACAGTGTGAGCAACAATGCTCCAAAGAAAAAATCCTCGTATGTGTCCTCATACCTGGCGAATAAAGCAGATTCTGATTCTGATTCTGGTATGCAGGTCACTTGATGTAATCCAAGCAAATACATAAGGCCCCACTCAACAGTTTTGTGATACATGGTGTGTAACTGTATGATCAAGCTTGTTGCTGTGACCAAGAACCACCAGCAAAATGACTGATACATCATCAGTTCCCAAATTGTCTTGGATGCCAAATATTTGAATTCAAAGTCAGAATCCAATTGACATGTAAGAAAAATACAACGCACGTCCAGCTTCTACATTTCCAAATGAGTCAGCTTCCCCAATTTCTGAGTAACAGGAAAATAGCCTGATAAGCATACAAGTGCAGCGCAACCTCAAAAAGCCATAAAGCAAATGCTTGTGGCTTAAAGATTGAGCTCCCGCTCATAAAACATCAGACAGGCGCAGTCTCTGTGGCGCAATAGGTCAGCGCAGTCGGCTGTTAACCGAAAGGATGGTGGTTCAAGTCCACCCAGGAACGTTTGATGCTTAAATAACCTGGAGTAAGCCGACTCTAGGGTTATCATTCTGTAGGTGAATATAGAGCAGCCCAAAGATAACCCAAGTGGCCTTACCTTTATCTAAAGGTACATTTCTGAAAACCATGTACTGTACATATGATCTTTACGGTCATTGGTATGCAGGTCACTTGATGTAATACAAGCAAATACATAAGGCCAGACAGAGACAAAAAGTGAGAGAAAAGAAAAAGAGACTAGCTGTCTAAAGGATAACCAGTTGAGATTGTGTGCGTCTTTGAGAACTGTAAGTCATATAACTGATGTTGTCAGTTCATTTAAACTAATGAGGAAGAATTTGACAAATCAAAATCAAGTCCAGGAACTTATTCTTTCAAACATCACACCTGAGTCTCTCAAGTCCTGACCATCCCTGACGGGAATCGAACCCGGGCCGCGGCGGTGAGAGCGCGAATCCTAGCCACTAGACCATCAGGGAGCCACAGCTTTCAAATTTATCTTTGTAGATGTGAGTTTTCTTTTCACTTACAGGAATGACTCATATTGTTTTAGGCGAGGAATGGCGCCTGGCTAGAGCTTCAGAAGGCAGGACATGACAGATTACACATCTGTCAATAGTCAGTTAGTATTCTTAAATACCAAGTCTCTTGCTATTCCTTGACTAGTCGGCCACCCCTGCTTTGCATCGCTCCAGGTATGTAGAAAAAAAATCGTTATGCACCTTTGCATTGCGCTAAAATGTCAAAATTTGGACCTGAATCCAACAATAACATTACTTGACACTCACATACATTGGTTTTCAGTTAAAAATGTTGGTAGGGGTTTAGTTACTGCTTGAAAAAATGAAAAGAATTGTTATTGAGATGGAGGCAGATGAAGTGTTTATGACCCATCAATGATGACAAAAGGATACATCCACTGTCGGGGTCTGATTTAAAGGAAATGGTACTCTTTAAAACGTTAAACTAATGAGGAAGAATTTGACAAATCAACCAAAAACTTGCTCTTTTAAATCTGTATCTGTCAAGTCCTGACCATTCCCTGACGGGAATTGAACACGGCCACGGCGGTGAGGGCGCCAAATCCTAGCCATTAGACCATCAGGGAGTTACATCTATCAAATTTAATTTAACATATTGTTGGTTATATTGTTTTAGGCAAGAAATGGCGCATGGCTAGAGATTTAGAAGGCAGTGGTGCAAAATGCAAAACTGCCTGTTTCGATTTAATTACATGGTAATAATACAAAAACAGAGGTGTAGTTATTACTTGGAAATGCTTCTGGTAGTTTCTGAAATAAAAACCATGAATCAGTGGTGGAAAATGCAAAACTACCTGTTTCTATTTTATTACGTAGTAAGACAGAGGTGTAGTGATTACCTGGAAATGCTTCTGGTAGTTACTGTCAAACAACCATGAATCAGTGGTGGAAAATGCAAAACTGCCTGTTTCAATTTTATTACATGGTAATATTAGAATAACAGAGGTGCAGAGATTAGAGGTGCAGAGATTACCTGGAAATACTTACCATGAAATATGTCTTGTCCTTCACGTACGTAACGCAGTGCAATCTGACCAGCAGCTAAACACCTTCCACCATCAAGCACTGGCAACCGGGATCCTTGTAACACGTTTATTTGAGTAACAAAGGGTGAAACTGGGAGAAAACACAATGACCAGTTACTTAGATAGTAATGAGTCACAGATATTAAACAAAGATAATTGTAAAAACATATAACTACACAACAGGCTAGCAAAAATGTAGATGAACTAAAGAAACACGTAATGTATTGTTATACAGTGTACGTAGTATAACCTATGTTGGGTATCTAAATAAACTAAGATATACTTACATGTGGCATTACCAAGATAAAATTGGCAAACTAGCTTACTGAAGCATACCGTCAGTTAGGGCTGAACAATATTGTGTTTTAGCATTGACATCACGATGTGCGCATTGCGCGAAAGTCACATCGCAGGACGTTACGATGTTGACGTTATACTTTTTTGCTGCTTGATAGAAAAGTAACCTTTCACTGTTTCTCCTTTACATGATTATTACCATCCGACCGTTCCCCTTTAAGACAGGTAGCCATGTGGGCACGTGTGTATGTGACGTTAGTCCGACGGGGTTTGGTATGGGAAGTGAGGCTCTCCGTGTGTAGAAAAGTAGCCTACCGTTGGCAACAGCTGCCTCAGACACAGTGATGTCATAGTATTTGATGGGTAGTGAGTGACGCTACAGTAGTTGGGGTTTTATGTTCTCCTCAAATACAAACTAAACCCCTGATTAATGCAACATAATCACAACGTCTCCCGGCCATTCCCACCGCAGAAAGCTGCTATCAGCCAAGCTAAAGCTAATAGTTAGCTTAAAGAAACAAGCAGAAAGCTGCTACCAGCCAGGCTAAAGCTAAAATAGTTAGCTAAAAGAAACAAGCAGAAAGCTGCTACCAGCCGGTCTAAAGCTAATATAGTTAGCTTAAAGAAACAAGCAGAAAGCTGCTACCAGCCAGGCTAAAGCTAAAATAGTTAGCTTAAAGAAACAAGCAGAAAGCTGCTACCAGCCAGGCTAAAGCTAATATAGTTAGCCCAAAGAACAAGAGGCATGCAGGTCTGGTCAGTTTATCAAACTGACGAGCTGGCCTCGCTAGTCGACCACAACCTGAAATTTAGAGGAAGCAACATGCAGTCACTGTCATTCACGTTAGCCTGGATTGATTATTATATGAATACAATGGTGTCATGCTAGTCACCAGAGTATTTCTACCTGATGTCCCTCTCCAAAATCACTTCAGAAGAGCAATGTTATGTCACAGCGCTTACTTGCTTTGGTGTTGTAAAGCAATAAAGTTCAACAAAGAATATGAAGGTAAATATGGTGCAAATGTGAGAGCGCGTAGATGTGATGTGAGCACTTAGAGAATATGATTTGAGAGCTTGTAGAAAAAATTCTGTACTTGTACTTTATTTCATTTTTTTTTTCACTTCAGTCACTTTTCCACAGCGGCGAGTCACCCTCGACTTTTGCAACACTTCTTGCGATACATTTGGTGCAAAACTAAGTTGTACCTGTGGACTTAGTCTGTGGAGCTCTGAGCCAACAGGATGGGGGGAGGGGGCAGCAGGGTTTTTATCCTCAGATGAGGGACAACTCTGTCCGCTTATTTATGTAGCATGAAAGCTAGCATAAGCTTACTAGCATCTAGCCGCTTCTAAATACTGTAAATACCTTAATTATCTCAACACTTTTTAACAGTTAAACTGAAACACTGGAGCTCCAGGTGCTGCAGACGCAGACGGTCCGCCGTCAGTGGGGCTCGGCCAGCGGGGAACATCGCTAGAAATCTCCGCTGCCGACCTCAACGGGATCTGATCTCCAGCGAGACATGGAAAGCTCCGACCCGATAGCAGCGGGCAAACCCCCAGAGGCCCACCGCCAGTGTTGGGTGGAATAGCAAGCTAGCGTTAGCAAACTAACCAACCAGCCTGCTTAAAAAAATAAAAATGTAATTTAAAAGGCACGCATTATACCCATTGATGGTGGTCCGTCCGTGGCTGCAAGACCTGGAGCTCACCGCCAGTGTTTGAGTTTGACTGTTTAAAGTGTTAGGATAATTAAAATGTATTTATTTATAAGCGGTGTTAGTTTGCTAACGCTAGCTTGCTAATCCACCAACACTAGTGGTGAGCGGGTCTGAAGCTATCCATGTCCGTCAGCAGCTGCAGGACCTGGAGCTCACCGCCAGTGTTTCAGTTTGACTGTTAAAAAGTGTTGAGATAATTAAAAAGTATTTGTTTGGAAGCAGGCTGGCTGCTAGTTAGCTCCAAGCTAGCTTCCATGCTACATAAATAAGCGGACAGAGTTGTCCCTCACAGAAAAAAACACAGGTAAAATTAAAAAACACTACATAAACTTTGCTACTGTGTGTTCATTTAAATATAGGTACACCTACATGTAGGGTGACGAGATTGCAATATAAGCCTGTATATAAATATTAGGACTATCCATATGTCAAGGGTGTATATTAGGCGGTGCAGTACAGCCCGATCCAGCAGAGGAGAGTTCTAGCCCACCAGGCTCCTCTCTTTACATTGTAAGCCTCACTGGGTGTCCAAACTAAAATGATAAGAGGCAACTGGTAGACTCCTTACTGATGTTTTATAGCTGTACTCACAATGCCCTTTTTTTTTAAAAACACCAGCCATCACAAGTCTTACATGTGAATAATCAATGTGTGAGTAATCAGGGAGCTCAATAAAAGATAGTTGCAAGGTCTACCAAATGTTTAACTTTACTACCGTAAGCTGTTGGAACCTTGGTTGCCACAGGGTCCCAAATCTCCCCTCAAAATGTCAATCACAGACACTGAAGCGTGCTGGGCCCATAACCCAGAGGTTGAGGGATTGAAACCATCCTCTTCTAATTCCTGTGCTTTGTATCAGTATCAAGTCTATTTTCAGTCTGTTGATGTTAACAAAGCCTCTGATGTTGCAAGTGTCTGAAGTGAAATGTCTCCACCTGCTGAAGAGTAAACTTAATGGCATGTTGAGATTATTTCATCCATAAAAAAAGAAACTACAGTGCTCATACCTTTTATTCCCGCTGTAACACCATAAAAACTGGAGTGTAATACAGTAAATATACTACACTACAGGTAATAAATACTGTAAATAGAAACTGTAAAACATGTACGTTTAAAGTGCTTTCTACCAGTCAGATTATCACAGGAGGTAATATCTTCTGCAGCTCTTTTTAAAGACTCTACCATAATACTGTGGAGATGCCAGGTCCTCATACATGTAAAGCATGAGCTCTACCACTGAGCTACATCCCCTGAGATTTTGAAATTCTTTTGACTTTTTTCTGAGATAGACTTAGACTTATCTTTATTAATCCTTTGGGATGACTCCCGCAAGGAAATTGAAATATGCGGTGGCTTGAAATCAAACCTGGGCAAATGCTTGCACTGTACGATATAAAATCATAGTTGAAAAGTAACACACCCGTTGCCTTTCTGCTGGACATACAACGTTCACTGCAAATCTTGTAACACAGATTGATAAGAAATACATTGGTGGAGACTGGTTGCTTCCAGTACCTATGAGATAAGACAATATTGTTTATGAAGGCAACATCTGCGATTTGGTATACTCTGATGTGTCATTGGTTTGGTACCACTCTTAAAAACACGCGCTCGTTGGCGTTGTCGTTGTGGAGACCCCAAGGATTTCTAGTCCATCGCCTTAACCACTCGGCCACAACAACATGATGAGCCCTGCTAGGACTGTTTGCAGAAATGTTCCTGTAGCACCTCAACACACCATATAATGCCTAAGCTGCACTTGCAAAATAGCAGGGTGTTCAAATACTTATTTTCCTCACTGTAAGATTCCTATACATTGTGTATGGTAGCCTTTACAATGTTTTATTTCTTTTATTAACACACACACAGCCTTAGCAGAGCTAACCCCCCCCCCCATCTTTATCTGATGCTTGATGGTAATAAAGCATCAACAGAGAGAAGTTGTCTCCGTTGGTGTTTTAACAGACACACCTGGGCCAAATTGAAAACCAGATTCAGCTTTAAATCTTTTTAAGTCTAATCTAGTCCTCATTAAGTTTCAAATAATTTCACAGGAGTTAGGTATTATTTTGATCATCAATACCAAATGAATCTAATTGGATGGGAACATACACAGACTTCTCACAAAATCCCACTTGAATTCATGTCTTGCTTCTCGGTCAGAATCTTATTAACCTGGAGTCCCAGTCTCTGTCACAAGAAATAAGCTATATGTTATATATGTTTTAGACCTATTGGCAGACAGACATTTAAAATGTAGGCAATGGCAAATAAAGAATAAAGAATAAAGAGCCTTTTGCTGTCTGCGCTCAGCTTCAAACAACAATGTTACAAACAACAGACAAAGCCAGAAAATCTTGGTGTAGTCATGGACTCAGACCTGAACTTTACCAGCCACATTAAGACAATAACAAAGTCAGCCTACTATCACCTTAAGAATATATCAAGGGTTAAAGGACTTATGTGTCAAACAGGATTTGGAAAAACTTGTCCATGCCTTTATCTTCAGTAGACTTGACTACTGTAACGGGGTCTTTACAGGTCTCCCTAAAAAGTCAATCAGACAGCTACAGCTGATTCAGAACGCTGCTGCTCAGGTCCTCACTAAGACCAAGAAACTGGATCAATCACTCCAGTCTGAAGTCTTTACACTGGCTTCCTGTGTCTCAAAGAATGGATTTCAAAGTACTCTTGCTAGTTTATAAATCACTTAACGGTTTAGGTCCAAAATACATTCTGATCTGCTACTACACTATGGAACACCCAGACCTCTCAGGTCATCTGGGACAGGTCTACTTTCTGTCCCCAGAGTCAGAACTAACAGGGTGAAGCAGCTTTCAGTTTCTAGCTCCTCATATCTGGAATAAACTCCCAGAAACCTGTAGATCCGCTGCTACTCTCAGTTCTTTTAAATCAAGGCTGAAGACCTTCCTTTTTGATGCTGCCTTTCTTTAAATGACTGCTCATTTCTTTAAATTTCTTATGCTGCACTGTAACTTTTATTCTTGTGTTTTATGTGTCTATTTTTTTTAAACTGTCTATTCATGTGTTTTACCGGTTTTTAATGCTTATGATTTTTAACTGTTTTTACTTGTGTTTTATCTATTTAACTGATTTTGTGTAAAGCACTTTGAATTGCCCTGTTGCTGAAATGTGCTATACAAATAAAGCTGCCTTGCCTTGCCTTGTGACTTCTTTGCTGGACGCAGAGCTGACAAGGAAACTGTATAGAGGACGTAACTTTTTTTTTTTGAAGCACCATTCTTATTTAGAATTAAACTAAACAAGCAAAGAAGACCAAAAAACAAGTCAACTCCTTGATTCCAAGGTGAAGGTAGTTGAACTACTAGCAGCTACGGAAAATTGTATATGTGAACTATTAGTGTGATTACATGTAGTTCAGTATTCCTCAACCCCAAGCTGTTTATTCAACAGTTTTGAGAACCTTCAGGTTTTCACGTCTAGAAATAGCTGGATTTCACCCTGCACACTTGCTTACGGCCACATCACCCTGAAAGTGCCCGCTCTCGTCTGATCTCGGAAGCCAAGCAGGGTTGGGCCGGCTTAGTACTTGCATGGGAGACCGCCTGGGAATACCTGGTGCTGTAAGCTTTCTCATTAGCATAAGGCGCTGTGACTTCTTTGCTGGACGCAGAGCTGACAAGGAAACTGTACAGAGGACGTAACTTTTTTTTTTTGAAGCACCATTCTTATTTAGAATTAAACTAAACAAGCAAAGAAGACCAAAAAACAAGTCAACTCCTTGATTCCAAGGTGAAGGTAGTTGAACTACTAGCAGCTACGGAAAAATGTATATGTGAACTATTAGTGTGATTACATGTAGTTCAGTATTCCTCAACCCTAACCCTAACCCTAACCCCCCTAACCCTAACCCCTAACCTTAACTCTCCAATCACTAATCTTAACCCTAATCCTAACTCTAACCCTAACCCTAACTTAACAAAACTTAACAATACCTACCCCTAACCTTAACTTTAACCTGAATCCTAAAACTTAATCCTAACCTTTAACCCTAACTCTCCAATCACTAATCTTAACCGTAACCCTAACCCCAACCTTAACACTAACCCCAACCTTAAAACCTAACCTTTTCCTTATCTCTTAACCCTAACCCTAACCTTAACACCAACCCTAATTCTAAAACCTAAACCTTAACCTTGACCTCCAACCCTAACCCTAACCTTAAACCCAAACTCCTAACCCTAAACTCAACCTCTAACCCTAACCTTAACATTAACCCCAACCCTAAACCCCAACCTTAACCTTATATCCTTAACTCAACCATAACCCTATCCTTTAATCCAACCCCTAACACCAACCCTAACTCTAAAACCTTAAACCTTGACCTCCAACCTTAACCCTAACCTTAACACCAACCTTAACTCTCAAACCTAAACATTAACCTTGACTTCCAACCCTAACCCTAACTTAACCTCTAACCCTAACCCTAACCTCAACATTAACCCCAACCCTAAACCCCAACCTTAACCTCATATCCTTAACTCTTAACCATAACCATAACTTTAAATCCAACCCCTAACACCAACCCTAACTCTTAACCCTAAACCTTATACCTTGACCTCCAACCCTAACACCAACCCTAACTCTAAAACCTATACCTTAACCTTGACCTCTAACCCTAACCCCTAACTCTTAACACTAACCTTAAATCCAAACCCCTAACCCTAACTTAATCTCTAACCCTAACCTTAACCCTAACCCCAACCCTAAACCCAACCTTAACTCTTAACCCTAACCCTAAATCCAACCCCTAACACCAACCCTAACCCTTACAGAGCCTCTGAAGAAGCAATACCATTGCGAAACGTCAGGCTCTTTTCTGCTTGCAGGACAAGTTTTCTCCCTTTTTCTTCTCAACTACTCCCCATTTGGGGCAGGTTTTTACCTTTTTAACCCATTTTTTGTTCTCTTTTTCACAATTTTCTTAAAAGTAACAATTATATTGAGACAGTCTCAAGGCTGCTTGCCCATAGAGGCCGGCCTCTCAACCACTTTTTGTGCTTCCTGGAGCATACAAAAACGTTTATTCTCTCCTTATGCACTTTTATTCTTAAGTTTTAATACTTTTAATTGCTACCACCGTAGCACACAGTTGTTTTTAATTCCCCAGGCCTTCTACCTAAGAGGATTGGCCACGACAACGGACCCACCACAACAGGTAAGAGCCCCCCATTATCCAAGCAGTTTTTCAGTATGTCTTTTCTTTCAGGGAGGACCTCTCCTGCCAGCGGAAGGGTGAGTCGCCCACGGACTCTACACAACACACACACCACACCAACACAACTGATGTCACTCAACATTCTTCCAACACCTACACATAGGAATAGGAATAGGGACATGCCACCCACCCAGGCCCTAACTGGACCCCCAGATCCTCAGACCAGAGCAACCAGTAAAAGATACTTTAAGTTAATACAGCCAGTACATCACAAACAAATCATTGACAAAGCAATAACCACCAACCACTTCCCAGTGGGCATGACAAGGCAAATGTCCAGGCTGACGGAATTCATCAAACCCTCCACACCTTCCGACGACACCCGTGAAGAGGTGGAAAACAACACTACAACCTGGATGAGGAACAACATGTACATATTGCAAGAACATTATCAGAACATCATTTCCAGCCTCACCACCACCCCCCTCAACTCACTTTCACTGTGCTGACAAACTGCCTGGGAGCTCCACCCATTCAATCAGTGGTGAACCAGGTGAAACAAATCTTCCAGGCAATCTGGGTGAGCCAGTACCTGGCTCTGTTGTTGTATTCAAACCACAGTGGAAGGAGCATTGATAGCACTCACAAGACCAAGGAAAGTCAGTTGCACAAGAAATACATCAGGACTTGACAGTGAAAAACCGCTCCAAGACTGGAGAAGTGAGACACGTGTCCATAGAGACAAATAAAGACTGTTTCCGCCGTGCTGTCGTGATTACAATGGCTGATTCATTACTAGTGGGGCAGCTAAAGACCGCAAGGACATCAGCGAAGCGTCAGTTTTCCCGTCTGGCCAACAATGTGCTAAGAATGCATACAATGATGTCAGAAGAGGAGCTCAAAGACATTTTTAAGAAGCTCACTGCAGAAGCTGGCAAAGTCCTGGAAGCCAACGATGATGTAGAGGAGCAATGTATTGTAGAAAACTCTGATGCAGAGGAGTTGAGTGGGCAGCAAAGGAGGGACTTGCTAAAAACAGCCAATGAGTGTGAGATAAAACTGCAGGAGCTAAAGGACCTCATACAAAAGACATTGTGGGCCAATTTTGGGGAATATGATCTGACGCAAGCAATTACAACAGCAGAGTCGCAAGCAGAAAATGTGGGAGCTGTGGACCCAAGTAAAAACCCAGATGCATATCTCTTTATGATCGGGCAACTAGAGAAACTTGTGAAGGCTGCGAAGGAGGTACATAAACATTGGAAGTGCTGGGCCCCCCCAGCAGAGCAACAACAGTTCCAGATTTGTATCAAAGGCCTTGAAACCATCCTGCCAAAACTCACAATAAGACAAGCAGACTTTATAGGGGCACACGTCAGAGGAGAAACCAGCAGATTAAGTACTCCAACCAGTTGTGTACCAGCAATTAAATTGAAGCCAGCCGCCCTCCCAAAGTTTTCTGGCATCCGCCGAGAGTTTCACCGGTGGAAAAAAGATTGGGAAGCGCTCCAGATGCAGGGAGAACCTACTGGATCCAAAGAGATTAAAAAGTTCCAACTTCTCGACAGTGTGGATGAGAAGACAATACGAGACCTCCGCCTTACAACTTACATAACTGCTGAGGAGGTTTTCCGGGTTTTGGAGAATCGCTTTGGAAATAAGACAACTATAGCCCTTGAGATAGTAGAAGAGCTCCAAAGACTCCAAGCAGTTAAAGGCAACCAGCCCAGGAGGATTGTTGAGCTCATCCAATCTGTAGAAAAAGCCCTGGTCGATCTGAACGAGCTTGGCAAGACCGGTGCTATAAAAAACCCTCTTGTAACAAAAACAATAGAGAGTAAACTCCCTGATGGGTTGAAGAAGGAATGGCTTCTTCATGTAGCTGGTAAAGGTGATGAAGCTGAAGAAGACAAACGATTTGATTACCTCCTCAAGTTCCTTCAAGGTCAAGAAGCCATCTATGAGAAGCTGGACCAACTGAGGGAGGAGGAACCAAAGCTAAAACCTGAACATCGGCAAGCTCGAACCAGAACTTCCACCCAACTGAGCAACCAAGCTCAAGGATGTGTGGTCTGCGGGGACGGCAAGCATAAGAAAAGGTTATACTTCTGCCAAAAGTTTCGCGGGCTTAAGCTGTCAGAGAAAAAAGATGCTGCCAGGAAGCTGGGAGCCTGCAACAAATGCCTGGAGGTTCATAATGAAGGTGACTGTTGTAAATCAGAGTTTCTGTGCAGGAGGCCAGACTGCAGAGAACAGCGAGCTGCTGAACACCACTATTATCTTTGCCCGAGAGCTGATACATCCAAAGGGAAGGTTCCCCAGAGGTCCAACAACAGCAAAGTGGGAGGTGACACAAGAGAGCGTTACACCCAAGCCCAAGAAGAGTTCATTAAGAGCCTCGCACCCGAACTTGCAGAGAAGTGTCGCACTGCCTTTTGCAACACTGTAGCCAGAACCTCTCTTGTGTCCAACCAACCCAGCCTTCCAGCAGAGAATGGGATCATGGAGTGGCCAGTCATCATGATGCTCTTAGAGGTCACGGCAAATGCAGGACAAAAAGTTGGGACTTTGATCGACCTGGCATCGGATACAAATTACATAACCCATGATGCAGCTGATCGGTTGAATCTTAGAAGTGAAGCCATAACCCTTGTTGTCCACGGTGTGGGAGGAATGAAGGTTCAAGTTACCACAAAACGGTACCTTCTAAAGATCCGGGTCCGCACAGAGCAAGGCTACTTCAGATCCCACCAACTCCTCTGCTATGGTTTGGATAGCATTGCAGATATCCATAAACATGTGACGGCCAAAAGACTCCAAAAGTTCTTTCCAGATGTCCCCCAAAATGAACTTGAGAGACCAAGACAGATACAGCTTTTGATAAGCCATAAGGAAGGGCGACTGGTCCCACAGAAGATACGCACCGTTGGGGACCTTGTACTATGGGATGGGCCGTTGGGCAAGACAATTGCAGGGACACACCCTGGTCTGTTTGAAGAAGCTATAGTTACAGCGCACCAGTCCAGGGCGCACTTTGCCAGGTCAATGAGAACGGCAGCATTGAGGTATGAAGAACATATTTGCGACAAACCTACCATCAAGTCTTCATGTTCTGCTATTACCACACGGGATTTTGTTGAGTGGTGGAGATGGGATAGCATTGGCGCCCCCTGCACCCCGAAATGTGGAGGATGTCGCTGCGGCAGTTGTCAACCTGGTGGCAAAGAAATGACTCTGGCTGAAGAAAGGGAGCTAGAAGTCGTAAAGGGTGGCCTGTCATATGTTGGTGCTGATGACCACAGTGATAGTCCACACTGGCATGCAAAATATCCATGGCTCATGGACCCATCAACATTACCAAACAACAGAAGAGCAGTAGGGGCAACCTTCCTCAGGACAGAGAGACAGCTCGCCAAAGAACCGCAGTGGAAAAAAGCCTATGGTGCTCAAGTCCACGAAATGGTTGACCGTCGGGCTGCAAAAAAGCTGACCAAAGACGATCTTGCCAACTGGAATGGACCTGTCTGGTATATCAGTCATCTTATCGCACCCAACCCCCACTCTGTTACCACTCCGGTAAGACTTGTTTGGAATAGCAGTCAGAGGTACAAAGGCCAAAGTCTCAATGACTTTCTAATGAAAGGCCCTGACGTCCTCAACCCGATTCGAGCTGTCCTCCTCAAGTTCCGCCAAGGCTCCTTTGCCGCTCTAGGAGACGTCAGGAAAATGTACAATTCTGTGTGGCTTGAGGAGAGGGAAGTCCATCTACACCGGTTCTTGTGGCGGGATTCAGAGGATGATGAGCTAGAACAGTACGCCGTAACCAGAGTGAATATCGGGGACAAGCCAGCAGGTTGCATAGCACAACTTGCCATGAGGGAGACAGCTAACCTGCCTCAATTCAGCCACCTCACAGAGGAATGCCGAGTATTACATGAGCACAGCTACGTCGATGACATCTTGACATCCCACAACTGCCGTGAAAGACTCAAAGTTATCACAAAGAATGTGGAGCTTATCTTGAAAGCAGGCGGGTTTGCACTGAAGCCTTGGGTCTTCTCAGGTCAAGGTAAAGGAGAAAGGGAAAAGGCATCACCAAATATTGTTGTTCTGCCGAACCAGCTTAAGGAGGAAGACAACAAGGCGCTCGGTCTCGGCTACATTGTGGATGAAGACATGTTGCATGTCATGGTGAGGGTCAACTTCTCCAAGCGGAAGAAAAAGATGAGACTTGGGCAAGACTTGCTGCTAGAAGAAGTGCGAGCACAGACACCAGACCCGCTGACAAGACGTGAACTGTTGAGTCAAGTTGCTGGTTTGTATGACCCAGTTGGCCTGACCACGCCATCAAAGCAAAAAGGGGCTATTTTGGTCCGAAGGGCATTCCAAGAGGCAAAACCAAAGTGTAGCATGATCAAGGACACATGGGACCTTCCTCTGTCGGATGAGCTCCGCATGGATGCAATTGGAATTTTTGAGGAGTACGTCCAGCTAAGCAAAGTAGGGTTTCCAAGAGCCCTTACTCCACCAAAAGCAACAACTGAACCAGTTGCTGTCACTTTTTCAGACGGAAGTGAATGCTCCTATGGTGCTGTCCTCTACCTGCGGTGGAACTGTAACAAACAATTAACAATTCAACTGGTGGAGTCAAAAGCAAAGCTAACACCTCTAGACCAGAAGGGGGATGCAGTCAAAGCAGAACTTTGTGGTGCAGTTTTTGCAAGCCGCCTGAAAAAATACTTTGAACAGCATACCTGGATCCAGATAAAAAGGTGGTACCATTTGTTAGATAGTCAGACTGTTCTTGGAGCTATCCAGCGTGAAAGCTATGGATTTCAGACTTTCTTCGCTAATAGGATTGGAGAGATCCAAGAAAGCACACAGCAGCAGGACTGGTGGTGGATCCCTGGACCACTTAATATAGCCGACATTATCACTAGAGGAGCTGGGCCAAAGGAACTTGATGCCCATTCAGAGTGGCAGCAAGGGCCGGAGTTTCTATATCTTCCAGAGAACGAGTGGACGATTATGTCGTCAAAAGATGTGTCTGTGACAGCTCGAGAAAGCATTAACAATATGCAAAAGAAGTCATTCGTGGCAGCACTCACAAGAGCCCAAGCGAAAAGAAGTCTTCCAAGTTTTGTGGGACGACTTCCTGCTGGTGCAGCTGTCCTAAACTTGGTGGATGAGAGGCGCTTTGGTAGCCTAAAGCGTCTAATCAAGACTGTTGCTTTTATTTGGAGAGCAGCCAAAAAGTTTGCATCCGCAACTAAGTCCATTGAGAACCCAAAGTGGGAGGCGATTCCCACAAAAGGAGTTGTCACCGCCACAGAACGTCAAGAAGCAATAAGAGACATCTATCTAGCTGCTCAAGAAGGGGTGACGTTCCCGGTTACCACTACGGACCGTTTGGTTGTGTACAGAGAGACGGAATCTGGGTTACTGGTATGCGGTGGGAGAATCCATGGCTTCAGGCAAGATGGCGCTGCAGTTCCCATTCTGCCTTTCAATGCATGGGTCTCTACTTTATTGGCACGGGAGGCGCACGAAGAGGGTCATGAAAGTGTGGCTGCAACCCTGCTGAAAATGAGGAGGAAGGCCTGGGTCATCCAAGGGAGGAGAATTGCCCAAAAAGTAGTAGAGAACTGCCTTTTCTGCAAAAAGTCAAGAGCAAGAAGGTGCAAACAGGTAATGGCTGACCTACCTCCTGAAAGAGCCACTCCTGCAGCCCCGTTCGAGTTTACTACAGTCGACCTCTTTGGACCGTATCTTGTCAAAGATGATATCAAGAAACGGGTCTCAATGAAAGTGTGGGGTGTCATCTTCAGCTGTATGGCCAGCAGGGCAATCCATGCAGACTTGGTCAACGCAATGTCGACAGAGAGCTTCTTGATGGCTTACCAACGCTTTACTGCAATAAGAGGGCACCCAAGAAAGATCTGGTCCGACCCGGGGACAAACTTCATCGGCGCCAAACCTGTCCTAAGAGAGCTGTATCAGTTCCTGGATGCTCAGAATAGAACTTCAATAGAGGAGAAGTCTGCTCAAAAAGGTACCAAATGGGAGTGGACAACTCACCCTGCTGACTCACCTCACCGCAATGGGGCTGCTGAAGCCGCTGTCCGCGTTCTCAAGAAAGCACTCCAGAGCCTGGGGAACAACACTGGCCTCACCTATAGCGAGCTTCAGACAACACTACAACTTGCTGCAAATCTTGCCAACGAACGCCCAATAGACGCCAGGGTGCAGAGCCGTGAAGAAAGCGTGCAGTATGTGTCACCCAACACACTTCTCCTGGGCCGAGCCTCTCCAAGCGGTGAGATCAGAACATTTGACTTTGCAAACTACCCTTACAAGAGACTCAGAGAGATGCAGAACCATGTCAACAAGTTCTGGAGGTCTTGGAGCCAGCTTGCCGGCCCAAACTTATTTCTGAGAAGTAAATGGCACACTCTGCATCGCAATGTTGCTATCGGAGATATTGTCTGGTTGTGTGACCAAAATGCAGTAAGGGGCCAATTCAAGCTCGGACGGGTGGTGGGTGTAAATCCAGATGCTAAGGACATTGTTCGAGACGTGAACGTCAAAGTGGTCCAAGGCTCCTGCCTTCCTGTCACAAAACCCACACTGAACCGGCCGTCGGCCAAAGTCCTGAGAGAAGCAACCCATACCACGGTTCTGCACAGAGATGTTCGACGCCTGGTAGTCTTGCTACCAGTTGAGGACCAAACTCAGAGCTGACCGGCAGTGAGCAGGTGCTGATATACAATCTTTCCATCGGTTTCCGTGGGAAGATCGAGTGGGAGGTGTGCTGACAAACTGCCTGGGAGCTCCACCCATTCAATCAGTGGTGAACCAGGTGAAACAAATCTTCCAGGCAATCTGGGTGAGCCAGTACCTGGCTCTGTTGTTGTATTCAAACCACAGTGGAAGGAGCATTGATAGCACTCACAAGACCAAGGAAAGTCATCTTTGTGAACAAGGTGATTGTGCAAGACCAAGCCCTCCACAAAACTGTGAAGGACAGCCGGTAAGCGCCATATTGGCCATTCAAGATGCTCTAGGAAAAGCACAGACTTTTACCTTTTGTTAACTTTGATAGGACTTTGCTGAAATGGTACTTGCAACTTTAAATGTTTGGTTTTATCGAGTGGGGTGTAAAGGAAAAGTAAGGAAGACAAATAAATTGTTTGAGAAAGAACGTGATTGAAAAGGTTAAAAGTAATTTAAACGTTGTGGACATCTTAACGATACAAATAAAGGAATTTGGTTAAAGATACTTGGTTAAAAGACAAGAAAACATACAGTTTGAATTCTTCACTAGAACAATACGGCTTAACACTAAGGATTAGGGATTAAGTTTGTAAATGAGTTTTGTACTATTAAAGAATGTCTTGTATTGCATTTGGCTATGAATTTGGCTAAACATACACTGACTCTCATCATTTAATTTAAAATGTTGGGTATTTATTTTGATTACATTTGTTTAAGAATTCGTTTATCTGAGTTAAAGGTGAATAGTTTTGTTTATTTAATTTGGCTGTCAATTCAGATAATAATTTGTATTTGTCGTCTCTTTTTTGAGGTTTTCCACCTGTTTACTGCCCACACCAAGGAATGGTTATAAAAGACAAACAACTGATCCCATGGCTGTTTATTGAGTGAAATCCAGTTAAAAATCTTCATGGGGAGGGACTGTCCTTTTCAAGTGGGGAATTGCACAAGAAATACATCAGA